>NC_057794.1:453824562-453981159 GCF_018294505.1 Triticum aestivum
CCTCGTGATTAACGACGGCGAGGACATAAATAAATAAAACCGAATGCGACCGCGGAAATAGCAGCCGGCGGCCAATCGGTCTGAAGCGCGCGCGAGCGAGCGAGCGAGCCCACGACGCTGACGGGCACGGACCAAGGCCGTCGCCTTCCGCCGTACGCACCGACCGCCGTGGCACAGCGAATGCGACGGTGCAGGACGACGCAAGAAACTCGCCGCTCGCTCGATCCCGCGCCAACGACGAGAAAAGAAGCCCAGAAAATGCTCCGACGGATAAGAACTCCTCGTCAGTCACACCATTTTTTCTAATAATAAACTAAAATGAGAGCATGTTTGGAACGCACGGATTTTATATAAGGATCTGTTTGATGGTCGTTTCCAGCAGGAACCGAAGAATGTTATTTATTCCCGCGTTCCAAGCGAGATCTGACGAACTACTACTACTCTTTGGCACAAGAAGCGTGCATTGCCCCCGCAAAAAAGAGAGAAAAGAAGCGTGCATTGCCCCCTTGCCGACAGGTGCAGCTGCATGTCTACTTAAAACGCAGGAGCATTGCACGTTTATGCAGCCGAGAGCATGAGATGATGACACGGCGACGCGCACGATACCACCACCCTGACCACCACCACCACGCCACGTACGTCCTTTTCTCCCTGAGAACATGCACGGCACAACCACATCTCTTCTCAAGTGAAAGTTGCATGGTGGATCGAGTGGTTGAGTTAATCTGGCCGGCATGGGGAGTGAAAGAGAGAGGACATGAGATGAGGATCGACCGAGATCACAGGCGGGCGGTGTCGTGGTCCAGCACCCAACAACACCTGCCACCAACCACGATCAAAATCACTAGTCGATTACATTACATTACTCCAGCGAGCAGAACGGGTGAAAGAACCAACGGAGGGAGGGAGGGAGGAGGGAGGAGGGAGGCGTCGCCCAACAACCTCCTCCCCCTCCTCCGTCCAGACAATCATCGCCGCTGGCTGGGGGCCCATGAGCCTGAAAAATCGCAATTAGCTAGCTTTTGCGATTGGCTTAGTCGACCACAAACCTACACCTACTGCAGCACTGCTCGTCCGAAGCAAAAAGGGTCACTGTCGGGGCGAAAGCTAATTGCAAGTTGTGAAGTGCGATTTGGACAATGGCGGTCACGTGGGAAAAGCTTGCTTTCACAGGTCAGTGCTCTGGCCACTCGTGCCACTCATCACCCTTGTACGCAAATCTCGGTGTCACTGGATGGAAAGGCAGGGCAGGGCCGGGCCGTCCATGCCATCTTCTACCATGGTCTTCCCTTTGGTTCAGAGTTCAGAATCAGACGCAACAGATATTCAAAATTTCAGATACCATGGTGTCATTCTTACATCAACCTGAATCGACGTAACTAAACCCGGACGGTTCTGTCTGGCCACAGGCTGCAGATATCCAGAATCAGAGGCTCGGTCCATCCGTCACCTACGTGTGCTAAGCTATGCATTGGGTGTCCCGTCGTCGCAAGCAAGCTCGCTCGCATGGTGTGTCACCTCACCAATCAGGAGAGTGGAGAGCGACGCGAAGACTATACAAAGAAGGATGGATAGATGCTGGTCTGGGGAGAAGCGACTCCACACCAGCCCCCGTTGAGAGTCGAGAGAGTTCCACCGCTCCCGGCCCGATCCCTTATCTTCTCCGACGGCCTCGCCGGCCGGAGCGGAGACGGGAGAGGTGCATGGCGTTGTCCTATGTATATAGAATCTAGGTATAGGTTGAGGTCGAGTAGTGCCCATGTGGCGTATGGCTGTATGCCGATGTGGAGAGCGCCGCCGCCGCGTACGAGCAGCGGCTGGTGGCTCACGGTGGCTGCGTCTCAGGCAAGGCTGGCTGGCGGCCAGTCGCTGCCGAGGGGCGTGCTGCTGGCTCATCCACCAATAAGCTCGTCTGGTCCCCTGTTCTGGAGGCTCTCCGCTACTTCTCTAGCTCGTGGCGTCGCCGTGGTGGTGAAGACGAAGAGTAGAAGAGATGGAGAACCAGATCGGGTCAGTGCTCTTATCCGGTGGCTGTTTGGGAGTGGCCTTGGCGCCAGCTACGGCGTTCGGCGGCCGGCCGGCTCCATCACGTCATCGTACATGCTGGCCGAAGGGCGGCCTTTCTACTTCTTCCTCCCGGCCAAGATGCCTAAAGGGAGGCAGCTCATCTTCTGCACGGAGTCTATGGCGTGGTGCCATGGAAGCTTAGTTGTCCCAAGTGGCAATGTCCCCGGCGACGGCGAAGTTACGGCCGTGCAGAAGATGTCAAGGACCCGATTGCTTTTCTTATCTGGTTGTTGGGGTCCTCTTTGTAAAAGACAGGGACCAGTGTGTTATTTGCAGTTAGTTCTGGGTCCGTCTGTAAAATGCTGTGTACTTCATGTTCAGTGTTAATGCAGCATCAGGGTCCTTCTGGACCCGTCTTTTGTTCAAAAAAAAAAAGAAGGATGGATAGGGGAGATGCACAGGGATGACAAGTCGTAGAGGCAACCAAGCCAACCAGGTGGCGGACGTGGGCGGTGGCACGGCGCGGGTAGACCACCGGCAGCGCACCCGAAAAACATGGACCCCAGACCGAGCCGCGAGTCGGCTTGCCGCGTTCACATTGCGATTTCGATTCGGATTCGGCGCCCGACTAGCTAGCTAGCTAGCTGACCGGGTCCAGGAAGAGGCCACGCGGCAGCCTCCGCTGCGCCTGGCTACAGGCTACTACTAGTAGTACGGTCCTGCTGCACGGCACGCACGCCTCAGCGCTTGCAAGGGATCTAAACTTGTCAATTAAAAAATAACTAGAAGAACGCTCGTGCGTTGCAACGGGGCCACATTAAAGTTAAGAGTTCAATATTAATCATGTTAATAATACATTTAATATTCTCATACATATCAAGTGACACTGGCGACCTTTTCTGTCAATTTAGTAACGGGCTCAGTTGCAACGGGCTCTTTATACATATCAGACAACTCGGTACTACTTAAACTACAACTATGGCTACCAATATTTTTTTGTCAATTTAGCTCAGCAATAGTGCCTGGCTTAATAGACTGCTTTGCATTCACCCCCTCAGAAGACAGAGAGCAAACTAGCAAGCACGCACGCGTCCAACCCCGCCGCTGCATGCGCTGGCAGAAGGTGAGGCAGCAAGGGAGACTGCACATTGAAGCTGTCCATGCAAGGCTGGAGGTGCTGGGCCGGCGACGGCGGTGTCGGGACGGCGCTTGATTCGTTCCCGGTGGCGTGGAGCTTGGGGCGGCAACGCGGCGATAGCTAGTGCTCGGGGATGGGGGTTTGGGGCGGGGGCAGTCGACCCGATGGCTGGCGAAGTTAACGGGCTCGGGCGGCTGGAAATTCGGCGGGTGGCGGCGGCACAGCGCGAGGATGGGACAGGCGGAAAACCTAGCGGGCGTTCAACTACCAATACCCACGCCTTCTTTTAGGGGAATTGCTTGTGAAAATAACGTGCGACGACGACTTAGCGAGCGGATCCCCTTAAAAAAGACATAGCGAGCAGATTCCCTTAAAACTGGTAGGAATGGATACGATTGATGACGTTGATAAATAGTGGTGAATGTTGACCTAATTTACTATCATCATGCATGGAAATGAATCATCAAGAAAAAAAATATTTCCTATTAATACACTCATAGGAAGCTTCCTAATCTCTGCTACCAAACAGTTTCTGCCCAAACAAGGAAGGAAAGTTATGGACGTGATTCGAAAGGAAACAAACGTTATGAAGATTAATTAATTTAGATTTGATGTTTAGAGATTGATTGTGATTGATTCTTTTACATAAAAACATTACTAAATAATTTGCGTCGGTATGGAAAGTTCTGATCCGTTCAGTTTTTTTCGTTGTGTGAGAGGGTGAAGTAAAAATAAACCGATGAAATGGGGAAGGCGATGAAAAAAATCTACGACGGTTAACCTACGAAAAAAACCCGGACGAAAGTGATGGGACGAAAAAAAACCTGGAAGCGAGACTACCAACTGCTCCATTAGGAGTAGAGATAATTGCCCGGTTGATCGATGAATAACCGAACGAAACCACTGAAGCATGAACCCCGCACGACCATACAAACAAACATCCATAAGCTTCTAATGGCATCTCTAGCGTTGACCCGCAAATTTGTTCCGGTATCCGTCTGCTAACAGAAGGA
Source organism: Triticum aestivum (assembly GCF_018294505.1). Lineage (NCBI taxonomy): Eukaryota > Viridiplantae > Streptophyta > Magnoliopsida > Poales > Poaceae > Triticum > Triticum aestivum. The sequence goes on from NC_057794.1 coordinate 453,828,721, forward strand.
TCAATCAACGGATACTATGCAGAAGCCGGTCATCAAATACTGCTCGTATATAGCCGACTTCAATTTTTTTAAAGTTCGCACATTCAAATAGCCACGTACATAGTTTAAAATAGTTCAAATTTAATGGTAGTTTTAATTATAAAAGTACACTCCAATATTGTTGTCCCTCTTTCACATATAATCAATCAGATCTTCTTCCATTGTTCGTGAGTTGCTTAATGTCGAATATGTTGATGCATTTGAACAAACTCTTCAAATGTGGCCGAATTTTGATTGAGAAGTTTGATAGAATCATTCATGTTTTCAAATTCAATACCTATCGCAACATTCTCGCCCTCATCCTCCACAATCATGTTTGTGCATGATCACGCAATAAGTGATCACCTTCCACAACGTCTTCGGATCCCATTGTTTAGCAGGTCCACGAACAACTGGAAAACATTCTTGCGGAACTTCAAAAGCCCTCTCACCATCCTTTCTAACTGCTTCTTGTCTTTAGGCAAAGTGAGACTTTTTCTGACCAACTGGGTTAAAGATGTTGTTCACAAAGGTAGCCAAGGAGGATAAATACCGTTAACCAGATAGTATATGACGCGGAGCATCCTACAGACATCATCATGTCAATAGCACGTTTGGCAAGTGACACGTGCGACATCTACGTCACGTACAGAGAGGAGAATCATCTCCTTTACTGGTGCTCACTCGACCCCTTCGAAGATGGTACACTACTTGACACCCCTCTCGTGTGCATGCATAGGTATTGTCGGAGCTTCATGGATGTTGAGGAGGAATGTGAGCGCCAAGGAACAACTACACCATCCGTGAGGGAAGCATGGAAGCGGAGACGGAAGAAGACGGAACTGCTGAAGCTATAGCGGCTGGACATCCAGCGCCTGTGCAGCCAAGAAGGAGTTGTACCAACGGTTGGACAAAGTGCATCAGCGGCCGGACATCCGGCACCAGCCCGAACATTCGGCGCCACGCCACAACCCGAACATCCAGAGTCATCCCGGAAATCCGGCAACGGCTATCCAGAGAAGGAGTGGATCGGCCTGTTTTCAGGTCGAACATCCGACCAGAGCCTCGACATCTGGCACTTCGTGAAGGGCCGGACATCCGGCCCCCAGCCTAGACATCTGGCGTGTGCCTGCATGCAGAGTCGGGCCAGATGCCCATGTATCTCTCTCCAACCCCCACTTCGTGGCTTGTACTATAAATAGACCACCTCCACCTCCATTCTAGGGTTAGCAAAGTGATAGATCATTCTAGTTGAGCTTTGCTCCTTACCTCTACTCCTCTTGAGAGAGAAAGAGACTCCCATGGAGTTCAAGGCCTACATGTGAGAAGATCTCGAGGGATTCAAGACCCCCATCGTGGGACGGATCTATCTAGATCATCAAGACCTCATCTCCTTCATAGGATTTGGGATGAACTCTACCTTGTATCTTTCCCTTTGTTGTTCAATGTGGATCCATGTGTTAGTTAGTCTAGTGGGTGTGTGATTGGACTTGTTCTTGAGTGTTCCTCTTGCGTTTCCCCGTGTTTTTCCTTGTGTTCTTCGCGGGATCCCCTCCAATTTGTGAAAGATCGACCATTAGGGGTTCCACCCCGCGTAAGTATCCCATGTTGTACTCATGCCCATTGACTGTGTAGTGACAAGGAGGAGATTTTCCATCGGTTAGCCTAGCAAAACAACGGTGATCCGTGCAGCACATTGATGTCACTGTGAGACCCGGGCATGCCAAAGAAAGTGTGCAAAATCCATAAATCATGTGACGCAACTGCTTCAAGAATGATGGTGGGCTTCTTAACATGGCCCTGATATTGCTCTGCAAAGTTCTTGGGCAGTTCTTCCATTTCCAATGCATACAGTGATCTGAGAGAATTTGGCCACCCTCTTGCTTCCGAGATTGCCAAGAGCTTCTTGGTGTCGACCATAGTTGGTTCTCTCAGGTACCGAGGTCCAAACACCTCGACCACGACAATTTCAAACCTAACCATGGAATCTCCGCATGTGCCCTCGGACATCCATAGGTACTCGTCCCACGAATCAAAGGTCGTGCCATAAGTAAGCATCCATAGTGCAGTCGGGCACTTCTAATAACCAGATAACCCAATCCTTCCCACAACATCGTTCCTCAAGATGAAGTAGTCATGAAAGGGTCAGATGCCATGGTATAAATGATCTAAGACATTTTTGCGCATCCGAAATCGTCGGTGAAAATTGTCAGCGAAGGGGGCATCGGGGGAAAAGTTGTCGTCTGAAAGCACGTTTTCTCCCTTGGTGGTTTTGGTAATTCATGTCAACATACATGTTATTGGATTAACACTTGTATCTAGTATATTTCAGATAGGTTCAGCAATGGCATGGCAAGGACATGAGGATGTGGACCCCTTCAAAATACTAAGGACATGAAACTGGCAAGGCTCCAAGACTCTTCATTTTTAGTTAAGTGATCCAAGATCACATTGAGTCCTATAGAAAAGCCAATACTATTAAAAAGGGATGACGTACTGATGATGAGTGATGTGGCTTGAAGATACATCGGTATTTCCCCAAAGAGGAAGGGATGATGCAGCACAGCAGCGGTAGGTATTTCCCTCAGATGTGAAACCAAGGATATCGAACCAGCAGAAGAACCAAGTAACACAACGTAAACAACAACTGCACACATGTAAAAAATCCTCGCAACCCGACGTGTTAAAGGGGTTGTCAATCCCTTCCGGGAACGGCACCTCAAGATAGGCAAACAGATGTGAGATAAATTGTAGTAGATTGATAGATCGAACGCCAAATAAAATAAATAAGAATAAATTGCAGCAAGGTATTTTTGTGTTTTTAGTTTAATAGATCTGAAAATAAAAGCAAAGGAAAATAGACCGCAAAGGAAAATAATATGAGGAAGAGACCTGAGGGCCGTACGTTTCACTAGTGGCTTCTCTCGAGAAAAATAGCAAACAATGGGTAAACAAATTACTGTTGGGAAATTGATAGAACTTCAAATAATCATGACAATATCCAGACAATGATCATCACATAGGCATCACGTACAAGATTAGTAGACCGACTCATGCCTGCATCTACTACTATTACTCCACACATCGACCACTATCCAGCATGCATCTAGTGTATTAAGTTCATGGAGAAACGGAGTAATGCAATAAGAACGATGACATGATGTAGACAAGATCTATCTATGTAGAGATAGACCCCATCGTTTTATCTTTAGTAGCAATGATACATACGTGTCGGTTCCCCTTCTGTCATTGGGATCAAGCACCGTAAGATCGAACCCACTACAAAGCACCTCTTCCCATTGCAAGATAAATAGATCAAGTTGGCCAAACAAAACCCAAATATTGGAGAAGAAATATGAGGCTATAAGAGATCATGCATAAAAGAGATCAAAGAAACTCAAATACTTTCATGGATATAAAAAGATAGATCGAATAATAAACTCAAAGTTCATCGATCCCAACAAACACACATCAAAAGAGTTACATCATATGGATCTCCAAGAGACCATTGTATTGAGAATTCAGAGAGGGAGAGAGAGAGAGAGGAAGACATCTAGCTACTAACTACTGACCCGAAGGTCTACAAAGAACTACTCACGCATCATCGGAGAGGCACCAATGGAGGTGGTGAACCCCATCCGAGATGGTGTCTAGATTGGATCTGGTGGTTCTAGACTCTGCGGCGGCTGGATGAATATTTCGTCGACCCCCCTTGGGTTTTTGGAATATTGGGCTATTTATAGAGCAAAGAGGCGGTCCGGGGGGCACCCGAGGTGGGCACAACCCACCAGGGCGCGCCCTGGTGGGTTGTGCTCTCCTCAGAGCACCCCCAGGCACAGCCAGGGCCCATTACGTGTCTTCTGGTCCATAAAAAATCTTTGTAAAGTTTCGTGGCATTTGGACTCCGTTTGGTATTGATTTTCTGCGAAGTAAAAACATGGAAAAAATAGGAGCTGGCACTTGGCACTATGTCAATAGGTTAGTACCAAAAAATGATATGAAATGACTATAAAATGATTATAAAACATCCAAGATTGATAATATAACAACATGGAAAAATAAAAAATTATAGATACATTGGAGACGTATCTGTTGGGGAACGTTGCAGAAAATTAAAAATTTTCCTACGGTTTCACCAAGATCCATCTATGAGTTCATCTAAGCAACGAGTCCAGGGAGAGAGTTTGCATCTACATACCACTTGTAGATCGCGTGCGGAAGCTTGCAAGGTGATGATGTAGTCGTACTCGACGTGATCCAAATCACCGATGACCTGCGCCGAACGGACGGCACCTCCGCGTTCAACACACGTACGGAACAGCCACGTCTCCTCCTTCTTGATCCAGCAAGGAAGGGAGGAGAGGTTGAGGGAGATGGCACCAGCAGCAGCACGACGGCGTGGTGTTGGTGGAGCTGCAGTACTCCGGCAGAGCTTCGCTAAGCACTATGGAGTTGGAGGAGGTGTTGGGGAGGGAGAAGGAGGCAACCAAAGGCCAAGGACTCAAGGTATGAAGTCCCTCCTCTCCCCCACTATATATAGGGGTGCCAAGGGGGGGTGGCCGGCCCTAGGAGATCCAATCTCCTAGGGGGTGCGGCGGCCAAGGGGGGTTTCCCTCCCCCCAAGGCACCTAGGAGGTGCCTTCCACTAGTAGGACTCCTCCCCCTTGGAAACCCTAGGCGCATGGGCCTTGTGGGGCTGGTGCCCTTGGCCCATGTAGGCCAAGGCGCACCCCCTACAGCCCATGTGGCCCCCGGGGATGGGTGGCCCCACTCGGTGGGCCCCCGGGACCCCTCCGGTGGTCCCGGTACAATACCGATAACCCCGAAACTTGTCCCGATGCCCGAAACAGGACTTCCCATATATAAATCTTTACCTCCGGACCATTCCGGAACTCCTCGTGACGTCCGGGATCTCATCCGGGACTCCGAACAACATTCGGGTTACTGCATATACATATCCCTACAACCCTAGCGTAACTGAACCTTAAGTGTGTAGACCCTACGGGTTCGGGAGACATGTAGACATGACCGAGACTCTCTTAGTCAATAACCATCAGCGGGATCTGGATACCCATGATGGCTCCCACATGCTCCTCGATGTTGTCATCGGATGAACCACTATGTCGAGGATTCGATCAAACCCTGCATGCAATTCCCTTTGTCAATCGGTACGTTACTTGCCCGAGACTCGATCGTCGGTATCCCAATACCTTGTTCAGTCTCGTTACCGGCAAGTCACTTTACTCGTACCGTAATGCATGATCCCGTGTCCAACACCTTGGTCACATTGAGCTCAATATGATGATGCATTACCGAGTGGGCCCAGAGATACCTCTCCGTCATACGGAGTGACAAATCCCAGTCTTGATCCGTGTCAACCCAACAGATACTTTCGGAGATACCTGTAATGTACCTTTATAGTCACCCAGTTACGTTGTGACGTTTGGTACACCCAAGGCATTCTTACGGTATCCGGGAGTTACACGATCTCATGGTCGAAGGAAGAGATACTTGACACTTGCAAAGCTCTAGCAAAACGAACTACACGATCTTTTATGCTATGCTTAGGATTGGGTCTTGTCCATCACATCATTCTCCTAATGATGTGATCCCGTTATCAACGACATCCAATGTCCATAGTCAGGAAACCATGACTATCTGTTGATCACAACGAGCTGGTCAACTAGAGGCTTACCAGGGACATAGTGTGGTCTAAGTATTCACACGTGTATTACGATTTCCGGATAATATAGTTATAGCATGAATACAAGACAATTATCATGAACAATGAAATATAATAATACTTTTATTATTGCCTCTAGGGCATATTTCCAACAGTCTCCCACTTGCACTAGAGTCACTAATCTAGTTACATTGTGATGAATCGAACACCCATAGAGTTCTGGTGTTGATCATGTTTTGCACGCGAGAGAGGTTTAGTCAGCGGATCTGCGACATTCAGATCACGGATGGAGTTGAAACGACGCTTGATGTGCCTGGTCTTCTTGTGAAACCTGGGCTCCTTTGCGAAGGCAATAGCTCCAGTGTTGTCACAGAAGAGTTTGATCGGCCCCGACGCATTGGGTATGACTCCTAGGTCGGTGATGAACTCCTTCACCCAAATCGCTTCATGTGCTGCCTCCGAGGCTGCCATGTACTCCGCTTCACACGTAGATCCCGCCACGACGCTCTGCTTGCAGCTGCACCAGCTTACTGCTCCACCATTCAACATATACACGTATCCGGTTTGTGACTTAGAGTCATCCGGATCTGAGTCGAAGCTAGCGTCGACGTAACCCTTTATGACGAGCTCTTCGTCTCCTCCATAAACGAGAAACATGTCCTTTGTCCTTTTCAGGTACTTCAGGATATTCTTGACCGCTGTCCAGTGTTCCTTGCCGGGATTACTTTGGTATCTTGCTACCAAACTTACGGCAAGGTTTACATCGGGTCTGGTATACAGCATGGCATACATAATAGATCCTATGGCTGAAGCATAGGGGATGACACTCATCTCTTCTTTATCTTTTGCCGTGGTCGGTGACTGAGCTGAGCTCAGTCTCATACCTTGTAACATAGGCAAGAACCCCTTCTTGGACTGATCCATTCTGAATCTCTTCAAAATCTTATCAAGGTATGTACTTTGTGAAAGACCTATGAGGCGTCTCGATCTATCTCTATAGATCTTGATGCCTAATATATAAGCAGCTTCTCCAAGGTCCTTCATTGAAAAACACTTATTCAAGTAGGCCTTAATGCTGTCCAGAAATTCTATATTATTTCCCATCAGGAGTATGTCATCTACATATAATATGAGAAATGCTACAGAGCTCCCACTCACTTTCTTGTAAACGCAGGCTTCTCCATAAGTCTGCATAAACCCAAACGCTTTGATCATCTCATCAAAGCGAATGTTCCAACTCCGAGATGCTTGCACCAGTCCATAAATGGATCGCTGGAGCTTGCATACTTTGTTAGCGTTCTGAGGATCGACAAAATCTTCCGGCTGCATCATATACAGTTCTTCCTTAAGATGCCCGTTAAGGAATGCTGTTTTGACGTCCATCTGCCATATCTCATAATCATAGTATGCGGCAATTGCCAACATGATTCGGACGGACTTTAGCTTCGCTACGGGAGAGAATGTCTCGTCGTAGTCAATCCCTTGAACCTGTCGATAACCCTTAGCGACAAGTCGAGCTTTATAGATGGTAACATTACCATCCGCGTCCGTCTTCTTCTTAAAGATCCATTTGTTTTCTATCGCTCGCCGATCATCGGGCAAGTCTGTCAAAGTCCATACTTTGTTTTCATACATGGATTCTATCTCGGATTTCATGGCTTCAAGCCATTTGTTGGACTCCGGGCCCGTCATTGCTTCTTCATAGTTCGAAGGTTCATTGTTGTCTAACAACATGATTTCCAGGACAGGGTTGCCGTACCACTCTGGTGCGGAACGTGTCCTTGTGGACCTACGAAGTTCAGCAGTAACTTGATCCGAAGTACCTTGATCATTATCATGGTTTTCCTCTTCAGTTGGTGTGGGCATCACAGGAATGGTTTCCTGTGCTGCGTCACTATCCCGCTCAAGAGGTAGTACTTCATCGAGTTCTACTTTCCTCCCACTTACTTCTTTCGAGAGAAACTCTTTCTCCAGAAAGCATCCGTTCTTGGCAACAAAGATCTTGCCTTCGGATCTTAAGTAGAAGGTATACCCTATAGTTTCCTTAGGGTATCCTATGAATACGCATTTTTCCGACTTGGGTTCGAGCTTTTCAGGTTGAAGTTTCTTGACATAAGCTTCGCATCCCCAAACTTTTAGAAACGAGAACTTAGGTTTCTTTCCAAACCATAATTCATACGGTGTCGTCTCAACGGATTTAGACGGTGCCCTATTTAAAGTGAATGTAGCTGTCTCTAGAGCGTATCCCCAAAATGATAGCGGTAAATCGGTAAGAGACATCATAGACCGCACCATATCCAATAGAGTGCGATTACGACGTTCGGACACACCGTTTCGCTGAGGTGTTCCAGGCGGCGTGAGCTGTGAAACGATTCCACATTTCTTTAAGTGTGTACCAAATTCGTGACTTAAGTATTCTCCTCCACGATCTGATCGTAAGAATTTTATCTTTCGGTCACGTTGATTCTCCACCTCATTCTGAAATTCCTTGAACTTTTCAAAAGTCTCAGACTTGTGTTTCATTAAGTAGACATACCCATATCTACTCAAGTCATCTGTGAGAGTGAGAACATAACGATATCCTCCGCGAGCCTCAACGCTCATTGGACCGCACACATCGGTATGTATGATTTCCAACAAGTTGGTTGCTCGCTCCATTGTTCCGGAGAACGGAGTCTTGGTCATTTTACCTAAGAGGCATGGTTCGCACGTGTCAAACGATTCATAATCAAGAGACTCTAAAAGTCCATCAGCATGGAGCTTCTTCATGCGCTTGACACCAATGTGACCAAGGCGGCAGTGCCACAAGTATGTGGGACTATCGTTATCAACTTTAAATCTTTTGGCATCTACACTATGAACATGTGTAATATTACGCTCGAGATTCATTAAGAATAAACCATTGACCATCGGAGCATGACCATAAAACATATCTCTCATATAAATCGAACAACCATTATTCTCAGACTTAAATGAGTAGCCATCTCGTATTAAACGAGATCCAGATACAATGTTCATGCTCAAACTTGGCACTAAATAACAATTATTAAGGTTCAAAACTAATCCCGTAGGTAAATGTAGAGGCAGCGTGCCGACGGCGATCACATCGACTCTGGAACCATTCCCGACGCGCATCGTCACCTCGTCCTTTGCCAGTCTCCGTTTATTCCGCAGCTCCTGTTGTGAGTTACAAATATGAGCAACGACACCGGTATCAAATACCCAGGAGTTACTACGAGTACTGGTAAGGTACACATCAATCACATGTATATCAAATATACCTTTGGTGTTGTCGGCCTTCTTATCCGCTAAGTATTTGGGGCAGTTTCGCTTCTAGTGACCCTTCCCCTTGCAATAAAAGCACTCAGTCTCAGGCTTGGGTCCATTCTTTGACTCCTTCCCGGTAACTGGCTTACCAGGCGCGGCAACATCTTTGCCGTCCTTCTTGAAGTTCTTCTTACCCTTGCCCTTCTTGAACTTAGTGGTCTTATTGACCATCAACACTTGATGTTCTTTCTTGATTTCAGCCTCTGCTGACTTCAGCATCGAGAACACTTCAGGAATGGTCTTTTCCATTCCCTGCATGTTGTAGTTCATCACAAAGCTCTTGTAGCTTGGTGGGAGCGACTGGAGGATTCTGTCAATGACCGCCTCATCTGGGAGGTTAATGTTTAGCTGGGTCATACGGTTGTGCAACCCAGACATCTTCAGGATGTGCTCACTGACAGAACTGTTTTCCTCCATCTTACAACTGTAGAACTTGTCGGAGACATCATATCTCTCGACCCGGGCATGAGCTTGAAAAACTAGTTTCAGCTCTTCGAACATCTCATATGCTCCGTGATGCTCAAAATGCTTTTGGAGCCCCGGTTCTAAGCTGTAAAGCATGCCGCACTGAACGAGGGAGTAATCATCAGCGCGAGACTGCCAAGCATTCATAATGTCTTGGTTCTCTGGGACGGGAGCGTCACCTAGCGGTCCTTCTAGGACATATTGTTTCCTGGCAGCTATGAGGATGATCCTCAGGTTCCGGACCCAGTCCGTATAGTTGCTGCCATCATCTTTCAGCTTGGTTTTCTCTAGGAACGCGTTGAAGTTCATGTTGACATTAGCGTTGGCCATTGATCTACAAGACATATTTGCAAAAGTTTTTAGACTAAGTTCATGATAATAAAGTTCTAATCAAATTATGAACTCCCACTTAGATTAGACATCCCTTTAGTCATCTAAGTGTTACACGATCCGAGTCGACCAGCCCGTGTCCGATCATCACGTGAGACGGACTAGTCATCGTCGGTGAACATTTTCATGTTGATCGTATCTTCCATACGACTCGTGTTCGACCTTTCGGTCTCCGTGTTCCGAGGCCATGTCTGCACATGCTAGGCTCGTCAAGTTAACCCTAAGTGTTTTCGCTGTGTAAAACTGTCTTACACCCGTTGTATGTGAACGTAAGAATCCATCACACCCGATCATCACGTGGTGCTTAGAAACGACGAACTGTAGCAACGGTGCACAGTTAGGGGAGAACACTTCTTGAAATTTTTTTAAGGGATCATCTTATTTACTACCGTCGTCCTAAGTAAACAAGATGCATAATACATAATAAACATCACATGCAATTATATAGTTGTGACATGATATGGCCAATATCATATAGCTCCATTGATCTTCATCTTCGGGGCTCCATGATCATCTTGTCACCGGCTTGACACCATGATCTCCATCATCATGATCTCCATCATCGTGTCTTCATGAAGTTGTCACGCCAACGACTACTTCTACTTCTATGACTAACGTTTAGCAATAAAGTAAAGTAGTTTACATGACGTTATTCGATGACACGCAGGTCATACAAAAAATAATGACAACTCCTATGGCTCCTGCCGGTTGTCATACTCATCGACATGCAAGTCGTGAATCCTATTACAAAGAACATGATCTCATACATCACAATTCATCATTCATCACAACTTCTGGCCATATCACATCACATGATCAATCGCTGCAAAAACAAGTTAGACGTCCTCTAATTGTTGTTGCATCTTTTACGTGGCTGCAATTGGGTTCTAGCAAGAACGTTTTCTTACCTACGAATCACCACAACGTGATTTTGTCAACTTCTATTTACCCTTCATAAGGGCCCTGTTCATCGATTCCGCTCCAACTAAGGTGGGAGAGACAGACACCCGCCAGCCACCTTATGCAACTTGTGCATGTTAGTCGGTGGAACCGGTCTCACGTAAGTGTACGTGTAAGGTTGGTCCGGGCCGCTTCATCCCACAATACCGTTGAGCAAGAAAAGACTAGTAGAGGCAAGTAAGATGACAAAATCCACGCCCACAACAAAGTTGTGTTCTACTCGTGCAAAGAGAACTACGCATAGACCTAGCTCATGATGCCACTGTTGGGGAACGTTGCAGAAAATTAAAATTTTTCCTACGGTTTCACCAAGATCCATCTATGAGTTCATCTAAGCAACGAGTCCAGGGAGAGAGTTTGCATCTACATACCACTTGTAGATCGCGTGCGGAAGCTTGCAAGGTGATGATGTAGTCGTACTCGACGTGATCCAAATCACCGATGACCTACGCCGAACGGACGGCACCTCCGCGTTCAACACACGTACGGAACAGCCACGTCTCCTCCTTCTTGATCCAGCAAGGAAGGGAGGAGAGGTTGAGGGAGATGGCACCAGCAGCAGCACGACAGCGTGGTGTTGGTGGATCTGCAGTACTCCGGCAGAGCTTCGCTAAGCACTATGGAGTTGGAGGAGGTGTTGGGGAGGGAGAAGGAGGCAACCAAAGGCCAAGGACTCAAGGTATGAAGTCCCTCCTCTCCCCCAATATATATAGGGGTGCCAAGGGAGGGTGGCCGGCCCTAGGAGATCCAATCTCCTAGGGGGTGCGGCGGCCAAGGGGGGTTTCCCTCCCCCCCAAGGCACCTAGGAGGTGCCTTCCACTAGTAGGACTCCTCCCCCTTGGAAACCCTAGGCGCATGGGCCTTGTGGGGCTGGTGCCCTTGGCCCATGTAGGCCAAGGCGCACCCCCTACAGCCCATGTGGCCCCCGGGGATGGGTGGCCCCACCCGGTGGGCCCCCGGGACCCCTCCGGTGGTCCCGGTACAATACCCATAACCCCGAAACTTGTCCCGATGCCCGAAACAGGACTTCCCATATATAAATCTTTACCTCCGGACCATTCCGGAACTCCTCGTGACGTCCGGGATCTCATCCGGGACTCCGAACAACATTCGGGTTACTGCATATACATATCCCTACAACCCTAGCGTAACTGAACCTTAAGTGTGTAGACCCTACGGGTTCGGGAGACATGTAGACATGACCGAGACTCTCTTAGTCAATAACCATCAGCGGGATCTGGATACCCATGATGGCTCCCACATGCTCCTCGATGTTGTCATCGGATGAACCACTATGTCGAGGATTCGATCAAACCCTGCATGCAATTCCCTTTGTCAATCGGTACGTTACTTGCCCGAGACTCGATCGTCGGTATCCCAATACCTTGTTCAGTCTCGTTACCGGCAAGTCACTTTACTCGTACCGTAATGCATGATCCCGTGTCCAACACCTTGGTCACATTGAGCTCAATATGATGATGCATTACCGAGTGGGCCCAGAGATACCTCTCCGTCATACGGAGTGACAAATCCCAGTCTTGATCCGTGTCAACCCAACAGCTACTTTCGGAGATACCTGTAATGTACCTTTATAGTCACCCAGTTACGTTGTGACGTTTGGTACACCCAAGGCATTCTTACGGTATCCGGGAGTTACACGATCTCATGGTCGAAGGAAGAGATACTTGACACTTGCAAAGCTCTAGCAAAACGAACTACACGATCTTTTATGCTATGCTTAGGATTGGGTCTTGTCCATCACATCATTCTCCTAATGATGTGATCCCGTTATCAACGACATCCAATGTCCATAGTCAAGAAACCATGACTATCTGTTGATCACAACGAGCTGGTCAACTAGAGGCTTACCAGGGACATAGTGTGGTCTAAGTATTCACACGTGTATTACGATTTCCGGATAATACAGTTATAGCATGAATACAAGACAATTATCATGAACAATGAAATATAATAATACTTTTATTATTGCCTCTAGGGCATATTTCCAACAGTATCATCATCCCCAAGCTTAACTCCTACTCGTCCTCGAGTAGGTAAGTGATAAAAACAGAATTTTTGATGTGGAATGTTGCCTAACATGTCATATCATATTTTTTCTTTATAGCATGGACATTTGTACTTTTATATTGTTCAAAGCAATAGTCTAGTTTTGACATGATAATTTAAATACTCAAGCATATCAACAAGCAACCATGTCTTTGAAAATATCAACGGTAAAATAAGCTATCCCTAGCCCATCATGCTCAACCATTGATCCATTCATGAAACACACTCGCATATTAGCTACACCCAATACTCAAGTACAATCATATTGCCTCCTAGTTGGTGCTTTTATAAGAGAAGATGGAGACTCAAATTCAAAATAAAAATTGCATAAAGTAAAAAGAAAGACCCTTTGCAGAGGGAAGTAGAGATTTGTAGAGGTGCCAGAGCTCAAAGCAAAAAACTTAGAGATAAAAACATTTTGGGAGGTGTATCCATCCCACCAACGAAAATGACTTAGAGTTCCCAATACTTTCCATGCTTAGATATATCATAGACGGTTCCCAAACAGAAAATAAAGTTTATTCCTTTTTCCACCATACTTTCACTTTCCATGGCTAACCGTATCCACAGGTGCCTTCCATACCATCACTTTCCAAGGAATTTATTATTTCATTTTTTCATTTCGGGACTGGGCATCCCTAAAAACTTTCCTTACTCTCATGCAATGACAAGTGAATAAACACTCATCGTGAGAATAACACATCTAGCATGGAAAATATTAGCCACCCCTCACCACTCCGCGGGCGAAACGAACACACAAAAGAGAAGTTTATTTTTGAAAATTAGAGATGGCACATGCAAATTTGCTTAGAACGCAAAACAATACCGCATATAGGTAGATATAGTGGACTCATGTGGCAAAACCGGGTTAAAGGTTTTTGGATGCACAGGTAGAGATCATACTTAGTGCAAAATGAAGGCTAGCAAAAGATTGAGAAGCGACCAACCAAGAAACGGATAATCTCATAAGCGAGCATTAAGCATAATTAACATCGAATAATGCACCACAAGTAGAATATAATTTCATTGCATAATTATTGACTTTCGTGCTTGCATAGGGAATCACAAACCTTAACACCCATATTCTAACTAAAGCATAATTACTCATCAACATAACTCACATATCACATCATCATATCTCAAAACTATTACTAAGAATCAAGTTTATTTTGTCCAATGGTCTTCATGAAAGTTTTTATTATATCCTTCTTGGATATCTATCACTTTGGGACTAATTTTTATGTGTTTCTTTTGACAAGCTCAAACAAATATAACTGAAGATCAATAGCATAATATTTATTTCTTTCTCTCAAATTAATTTAAGTGAAGCAAGAGAGAATTTCTTGAAAATTTTACTAACTCTCAAATAAATATAAGTGAAGCAAGAGAGCATTTCTTCAAAAATACTAAAGCACACCATGCTCAAAAAGCTATAAGTGAAGCACTAGAGCAAGTCCATAGCTAATAAAAAAATTTAAGTGAAGCATAGAGAGCAATTCTGACAAGTCATGACATAATTTTGGCTCTCTTAAATAGGTGTGTCCAGCAAGGAATCAAGACTTAAAACACAAAATAAAACAAGCAAAGACTCATATTATACAAGACGCTTCAAGCAAACCACATAGTATGTGACAAATAAAAATATAGTTTCGAGTAAAACACCGATGGCCGTTAGAAGAAAGAGGGGATGCCACTCGGGGCACCCCCAAGCTTAGTTGCTTGCTCTCTTTTGGATAATAGCGGGGGATGCCGGGGCATTCCCAAGCTTAGGCTCTTCTTACTCCTTATTCCTTCATCCATCGTAAGATAACCCAAAACTTGAAAACTTCAATCACACAAAACTCAACAAAACCTTCGTGAGATCCGTTAGTATAAGAAAAATAAATCACTACTATAAGTGTTGTATCAAACCAATTCATATTTGTTTTTGCATTATATCTACTGTATTCCAACTTTTCTATGGCAAAAACTCATCAAAGAAAACTATAGAGCCATCAAAATAAGCACACAACACAAAGAAAACAGAATCTGTCAAAACAGAACAGTCTGTAGCAATCTGACTATTTTGAGTACTTATGTAACTTCAAAAATTCTGAAAAATTAGGAAGACCTGAGAAATTTGTATATTGATCTACTTCAAAAGTAATGGGTATTTTTATCACCCTCTGGTAAAAAATGATAGTTATTTTCGTGAGTGCAAAAGTTTCTATTTTTTCAGCAAGATCAAACAACTATCACCCAAGAAGATCCTAAAGGCTTTATTTGGCACAAACACTAATTAAAACATAAAAAACACAATCATAACAATAGCATAATTGTGCTAACACTCAAGAACTGAAAGCAAAAAACAAAAATAAATTTTATTCATTGGGTTGCCTCCCAACAAGCGCTATAATTTTATGCCCTTAGCTAGGCATAAAGCAAGGACCTAAGTTTTGCCATCTTTGGTTCGAGATCCATAAGATGCTCTAATGATTGATTCATAAGGTGTCCTAATTATTGTTCTAGGAAAGTGTTCCATACCCTTCCTCAAAGGAAATTGGAACTTAATATTGCCTTCTTTCATATCAATCACGACATCGATAGTGCGTAAAAACGGTCTACCAAGAATAATTGGACAAGACGGATTGCAATCAATATCAAGAACAATAAAATCTATGGAACATAATTCCTATTTGCGAGAATAAGAACATCACTAATTCTTCCCATAGGCTTTTTAATAGTAGAATCCGCCAAGTGCAAATTTAAAGAACATTCTTCAAGATCGGTAAGACCAAGCACATCACATAAAGATTTCGGAATTGTAGAAACACTAGCACCCAAGTCACACAATGCAAAGCACTCATAATTTTTAATCTTGACTTTGATAGTAGGTTCCCACTCATCACACGATTTTCTAGGAATTGAAACTTCTAATTGCAATTTTTCTTCAAAAGCTTTCATCATAGCATCAACAATATGTCTAGTAAAGCTTTATTTTGTTCATAAGCATGGGGTGAATTTATCATGGATTGAAACAAAGAAATACAATCAATCAAAGAGTAATTATCATAATTAAAGTCTTTGTAATCCAAAAGAGTGGGCACATCACTAGTTAAAGTTTTGACCTCTTCAAACCCACTTTCATTAATTTTCTCAACAAGATTTTCACCCTCCGAAATATTGGGACGCCTTCTACCTAAAGTTGACTCTTCTCCGGTCCCTTTTTCATCAATTTTAACTTTACCAACCAAGGAATCAATAGAAGAACACCAATCATTTTAAGATCTTCATCACTTTTGTGAAAGAATTCACTAGAAAACGCTTTTTCTAAAAATTCTCTTTTAGCTCTAAGCATAGCGGTTCTTTTCTTACTTTCATCCATAGAAACATAAAGAGATTTAATTGATTCATCTACTTTAGGCACAAAAATTTTCATCTTGAGATTTTCCACATCATGATCAATTCTATCAACACTTCTAGACAAATCATCAATCTTACTCAACTTTTCTTCTATGGAAGTGTTGAAAACTTTTTGCGTGTTGATAAATTCTTTAATAGTACTCTCAAGATCAGAGGTGTTCCTATTATTATTATAAGGAGTATTTCCATAGGAATTACCATAATTATTAGAGGAATTACTAGGAAAGGGCCTAGGATTAAAATTATCTCTATAAGCATTGTTGTTGAAATTATTTCGAGAGATAAAATTCACATCTACGACATCACTATTTTGCTCAATAAAAGTAGACAAAGGCATATCATTAAAATCAATAGGAGCACTTCTACTAGCAACCATTTTCATAAGAGCATCAACTTTTTCACTCAACAAAGAAATTTCTTCAGCCGAATTAACTTTTTTACTTGTAGGAACTCTTTCGGTATGCCATTGCGAATAATTTTCCATAATATTATCAAGAAATTTGGTAGCTTCACCCAAAGTAATTTCCATAAAAGTACTACCCGCGGGCGGAATCTAAAAGATTATGAGAAACAAAATTCAACCCCGCATAAATTTTTGTATGATCATCTAAAGATTTAACCCATGAGTTGGGCAATTCCTTAGCATCATTTTCATCCTTTCCCAAGTCTGTGCAACATGATCATGTTCAAGTTGCTTGAAATTCATGATCTGGGTTCTGGGAAATAATTTTTGTGGGCGGAAAATACTTAGTGATAAATGTAGGGGAACACATTATTTTAAATTTTTTACCTACGATCACGCTGATGACCCACAAGTGTAGGGGATCTATCGTAGCCTTTTCAATAAGTAAGAGTGTTGAACCCAACGAGGAGTAGAAGGAAATGATAAGCGGTTTTCAGCTAGGTATTCTCTGCAAGCACTGAAATTATCGGTAACAGATAGTTTTGTGATAAGGTAATTTGTAACGAGTAACAAGTAGTAAAAGTAAATAAGGTGCAGCAAGATGGCCCAATCCTTTTTGTAGCAAAGGACAAGCCTGGACAAACTGTTATATAAAGGAAAGAGCTCCCAAGGACACATGGGAGTTATCGTCAAGCTAGTTTTCATCAGTTCTTATGATTCGCGTTCGGTACTTTGATAATTTGATATGTGGGTGGACCGGTGCTTGGGTACTGCCCTTACTTGGGCAAGCATCCCACTTATGGTTAACCCCTATTGCAAGCATTCGCAACTACAACAGAAGTATTAAGGTAAACCTAACCATAGCATGAAACATATGGATCCAAATAAGCCCCTTACGAAGCAACGCATAAACTAGGGTTTAAGCTTCTGTCACTCTAGCAGCCCATCATCTACTTATTAATTCCCAATGCCTCCCTCTAGGCCCAAACAATGGTAAAGTGTCATGTAGTCAACGTTCACATGACACCACTAGAGGGATGACAACATACATCTCACCAAAATATCGAACGAATACCAAATTCACATGACTACTTATAGCAAGACTTCTCCCATATCCTCAGGAACAAACGTAACTACTCACAAAAGATATTCATGTTCATAATCAGAGGGGTATTAATATGCATAATGGATCTGAACATATGATCTTCCACCAAGTAAACCAACTAGCATCAACTACAAGGAGTAATCAACACTACTAGCAACCGACAGGTACCAATCTGAGGTTTTGATACAAAGATTGGACACAAGAGATGAACTAGGGTTTGAGCTGAGATGGTGCTGGTGAAGATGTTGATGGAGATTGACCCCCTCCCGACGAGAGGATCGTTGGTGATGACGATGGTGATGATTTCCCCCTCCCAGAGGGAAGTTTCCCCGGCAAAACAGCTCCGTCGGAGCCCTAGATTGGTTCCGCCTCGTGGCGGCGGAGTTTCATCCCGTGAGCTAGCTTCTGATTTTTTTCCTCGATGAAAGACTCCATATACCAAAAGATGGGCATCAAAGGACCACCAGGGGGCCCACGAGGCAGGGGGCGCGCCCAAGGGGGTAGGTCGCGCCCCCACCCTCGTGGACGGTGGGTGGCCGCTCTGGTACTTCTTTCGCCCAATATTTTTTATATATTCTGAAACGTGCTCCTATGAAGTTTCAGGACTTTTGGAGTCGTGCAGAATAGGTCTCTAATATTTGCTCCTTTTCTGGCCCAGAATTCCAGCTGCCGGCATTCCCCCTCTTCATGTAAACCTTGTAAAATAAGAGAGAATAGGCATAATTATTGTGACATAATGTGTAATAACATCCCATAATGCAATAAATATTGATATAGAAGCATGATGCAAAATGGACGTATCACATGCAAGATCTATCTAGGAGATGCATAGCAACGAGTGGGGAGAGTGTGTCCATGTACCCTCGTAGACCGAAAGCGGAAGCATTTAGTAACATGGTTGATGTAGTCGAACGTCTTCGCGATCCAACCGACCGAAGTACTGAACGTACGGCACCTCTGCAATCTGCACACGTTCAGCTCGGTGATGTCCCTCGAACTCTTGATCCAGTTGAGGCCGAGGGAGAGTTTTGTCAGCACGACGGTGTGGCGACAGTGATGATGAAGTTTTACCGGCGCATGGCTTCGCCTAAGCACTACGACGATATGACAGAGGTGTGTAACTGTGGAGGGGGCACCACACACGGCTAAGAGAAACTTTGGTGTGTCTTTGGGGTGCCCCCCTCCCATGTATATAAAGGAGGGGGGAGGAGGAGGCCGGCCAAGGTGTGGCGCACCAAGGGGGGAGTCCTACTTGGACTCCCGGTCCAAGTAGGATTCGTCCCCCCTTTCCTATTCCAAGGAGAAGGGGGAAAGAGAGGGAGGAGAAGAAGGAAAGGGGCCCCCAACCCTAGTCCAATTCGGATTGGGCTTGGGGGGGGGGCACCTCCACCTGGCCGCCGCCTCCTCTCTTCCACTAGGGCCCATGAAGGCCCATTAACCCCCCGGTACTCCGGAAAATGCCCGAACCTATCCGAAACCATTCCGATGTCCAAACGTAACTTTTTAATATATCAATCTTTATATCTCGACCATTTCGAGACCCCTCGTCATGTACGTGATCTCATCCGGGACTCCGAACAAACTTCATTTCATTAAAACACATAACTCATAATACAAATCGTCATCGAACATTAAGCGTGCGGACCCTACGGGTTCAAGAACTATGTAGACATGACCGAGACACATCTCCGGTCAATAACCAATAGCGGAACCAGGATGCTCATATAGGCTCCTACATATTGTACGAAGATCTTTATCGGTCAAACCGCATAACAACATACGTTGTTCCCTTTGTCATCGGTATGTTACTTGCCCGAGATTCGATAGTCGGTACCATCGTACCTAGTTCAATCTCGTCACCGGCAAGTCTCTTTAATTGTTCAGTAATGCATCATCCCATGACTAACTCATTAGTTACATTGCTTACGAGGCTCATAGTGATGTGCATTACCGAGAGGGCCTAGAGATACCTCTCCGATACACGAAGTGAAAAATCCTAATCTCGATCTATGCCAACTCAACAAACACCATCGGAGGCACCTGTAGAGCATCTTTATAATCACCCAGTTACGTTGTGACATTTGATAGCACACAAAGTGTTCCTCCAGTATTCGGCAGTTGCATAATCTCATAGTCCGAGGAACTTGTATAAGTCATGAAGAAATCAATAGCAGAAAAACTAAACGATCATTATGCTAAGCTAACGGATGGGTCTTGTCCATCACATCATTCTCTAATGATGTGATCTCGTTCATCAAATGACAACACATGTCTATGGCTAGGAAACTTAACCATCTTTGATTAACGAGCTAGTCAAGTAGAGGCATACTAGGGACACTCTGTTTGTCTATGTATCCACACATGTACTAAGTTTCCGGTTAATACAATTCTAGCATGAATAATAAACATTTACCATGATATAAGGAAATATAGATAACAACTTTATTATTGCCTCTAGGGCATATTTCCTTCACTCTCCCACTTGCACTAGAGTCAAAAATCTAGATTACATAGTAACGATTCTAACACCCATGGAGTCTTGGTGCTGATCATGTTTTGCTCGTGAGGGAGGCTTAGTCAACGGGTATGCAACATTCAGATCCTTATGTATCTTGCAAATCTCTATGTCTCCCTCCTTGACTTGATCGCGGATGGAATTTAAGCGTCTCTTGATGTGCTTGGTTCTCTTGTGAAATCTGGATTCCTTTGCCAAGGAAATTGCACCAGTATTGTCACAAAAGATTTTCATTGGACCTGATGCACTAGGTATGAAACCTAGATCGGATATGAACTCCTTC
The DNA here is from genome assembly GCF_018294505.1 of Triticum aestivum. Lineage (NCBI taxonomy): Eukaryota > Viridiplantae > Streptophyta > Magnoliopsida > Poales > Poaceae > Triticum > Triticum aestivum. Next base: position 453,849,339 of record NC_057794.1, read on the forward strand.
ATCCAGACTCCTTCATTTGCTGCTTCCGAAGCAACTATGTATTTCGCTTCACACGTAGACCCCGCCATGACGCTCTGCTTGGAACTGCACCAACTAACAGCTCCACCATTCAATATAAATACGTATCTCGTTTGTGACTTAGAGTCATCCGGATCAGTGTCAAAGCTTACATCGACGTAACCGTTTATGACGAGCTCTTTTTCACATCCGTAAACGAGAAACATATCATTAATCCTTTTCAGGTATCTCAGGATGTTCTTGACCGCTGTCCAGTGATCCACTCCTGGATTACTTTGGTACCTCCCTGCTAAACTAATAGCAAGGCACACATCAAGTCTGGTACACAACATTGCATACATGATAGGACCTATGGCTGAGGCATAGGGAATGACTTTCATTTTCTCTATATCTTCTGCAGTGGTCGGGCATTGAGTCTGACTCAACTTCACACCTTGTAACACATGCAAGAACGCTTTCTTTCACTGATCCATTTTGAACTTCTTCAAAACTTTATCAAGGTATGTGCTTTGTGAAATTCCAACTAAGCGTGTTGATCTATCTTTATAGATCTTGATGCCCAATATATAAGCAGGTTCACCGAGGTCTTTCATTGAAAAATTCTTATTCAAGTATCCTTTTATGCTATTCAAAAATTCAGTATCATTTCCGATCAACAATATGTCATCCACATATAATATCAGAAATGCTACATAGTTCCCACTCACTTTCTTGTAAATACATGCTTCTCCAAAAGTCTGTATAAAACCATATTCTTTGATCACACTATAAAAGCGTATATTCCAACTCCGAGAGGCTTGCACAAGTCCATAAATGGATCGCTGGAGCTTGCACACTTTGTTAGCACATTTTGGATCGACAAAACCTTCTGGTTGCATCATATACAACTCTTCTTTAAGATATCCATTAAGGAATGCAGTTTTGACATCCATTTGCCAAATTTCATAATCATAAAATGCGTCAAATGCTAACATGATTCGGACAGACTTAAGCATCGCTACGGGTGAGAAAGTATCATCATAGTCAACTCCTTGAACTTGTCGAAAACCTTTCGCAACAAGTCGAGCTTTGTAGACAATAACATTACCGTCAGCGTCAGTCTTTTTCTTGAAGATCCATTTATTCTCTATGGCTTGCCGATCATCGGGCAAGTCAACCAAAGTCCACACTTTGTTCTCATACATGGATCCCATCTCAGATTTCATGGCCTCAAGCCATTTCGCGGAATCTGGGCTCATCATCGCTTCCTCATAGTTCGTAGGTTCATCATGGTCAAGTAACATGACTTCCAGAATAGGATTACCGTACCACTTTGGTGCGGATCTTACTCTGGTTGACCTACGAGGTTCAGTAGTAACTTGATCCGAAGTTTCATGATCATCATCATTAGCTTCCTCACTAATTGGTGTAGGAATCACTGGAACTAATTTCCGTGATGGACTACTTTCCAATTCGGGAGAAGGTACAATTACCTCATCAAGTTCTACTTTCCTCCCACTCACTTCTTTCGAGAGAAACTCCTTCTCTAGAAAGGATCCATTCTTAGCAACAAATATCTTGCCTTCGGATCTGTGATAGAAGGTGTACCCAACAGTTTCCTTTGGGTATCCTATGAAGACACATTTCTCCGATTTGGGTTCGAGCTTATCAGGTTGAAGCTTTTTCACATAAGCATTGTAGCCCCAAACTTTAAGAAACGACAACTTGGGTTTCTTGCCAAACCACAGTTCATATGGTGTCATCTCAACGGATTTAGATGGTGCCTTATTTAACGTGAATGCAGCCATCTCTAAAGCATAACCCCAAAACGACAGCGATAAATTAGTAAGAGACATCATAGATCACACCGTATCTAATAAAGTGCGGTTACGATGTTCGGACACACCATTACACTGTGGTGTTCCAGGTGGTGTGAGTTGCAAAACTATTCCACATTGTTTCAAATGAAGACCAAACTCATAACTCAAATATTCACCTCCATGATCAGATCGTAGAAACTTTATTTTCTTGTTATGATGATTTTCCACTTCACTCTGAAATTCTTTGAACTTTTCAAATGTTTCAGACTTATGTTTCATCAAGTAGATATACCCATATCTGCTCAAACCATCTGTGAAGGTCAGAAAATAACGATACCCACCGCGAGCATCAACACTCATTGGACCACATACATTATTTCCAATAAGTCGGTTGCTCGCTCCATTGTTCCGGAGAATGGAGTCTTAGTCATCTTGCCCATGAGGCATGGTTCGCAAGCATCAAGTGATTCATAATCAAGTGATTCCAAAAGCCCATCAGCATGGAGTTTCTTCATGCGCTTTACACCAATATGACCTAAATGGCAGTGCCACAAATAAGTTGCACTATCATTATTAAACTTGTATCTCTTGGCTTCAATACTATGAATATGTGTATCACTACTATCGAGATTCAATAAAAATAGACCACTCATCAAGGGTTCGGGTGCATGACCATAAAAGATATTACTCATATAAATAGAACAACCATTATTCTCTGATTCAAATGAATAACCGTCTTGCATCAAACAAGATCCAGATATAATGTTCATGCTTAACACTGGCACCAAATAACAAGTACTGAGGTCTAAAACTAACCCCAAAGGTAGATGTAGAGGTAGCGTACCGACCGCGATCATATCGACTTTGGAACCATTTCCCACGCGCATCATCACCTCGTCCTTAGCCAATCTTCGCTTAATCCGTAGCCCCTGTTTCGAGTTGCAAATATGAGCAACAAAACCAGTATCAAACACCCAGGCGCTACAACGAGCATTAGTAAGGTACACATCAATAATACGTATATCAAATATACCTTTCACTTTGCCATCCTTCTTATCCACCAAATACTTGGGGCAGTTCCGCTTCCAGTGACCAGTGCCTTTGTAGTAGAAGCACTCAGTCTCAGGCTTAGGTCCAGACTTGGGCTTCTTCACTTGAGAAACAACTTGCTTGCCATTCTTCTTGAAGTTCCCCTTCTTTCCTTTGCCCTCCTTCTTGAAACTAGTGGTCTTGTTAACCATCAACACTTGATGCTCCTTCTTGATTTGTACCTCCGCAACCTTTAGCATTGTGAAGAGCTTAGGAATTGTCTTATCCATCCCTTGCATATAGAACATCTCATATGCTCCATGATGTTCAAAACGTCATTGAAGTCCCGATTCTAAGCCGTAAAGCATGGCACACTAAACTATCGAGTAGTCATCAGCTTTGTTGTGCAAGACGTTCATAACATCTGATGTTGCTCCTGTAGCGGGCTTTGCACTTAGCGGTGCTTCCAGGACGTAATTCTTCTGTGCAGCAATCAGGATAATCCTCAAGTTACGGACCCAGTCCGTGTAGTTGCTACCATCATCTTTCAACTTGGCTTTCTCTAGGAACGCATTAAAATTCAAAGGAACAGTAACACGTGCCATTTATCTACAACAACATAGACATGTAAAATACTATCAAGTACTAAGTTCATGATAAATTAAAGTTCAATTAAATGATCACGTGATCCATATCAACTAAACCATGCCCGATCATCACGGGATATGGAGTAGCTTTCAATGGTGAACATCACTATGTTGATCATATCTACTATATGATTCATGCTCGACCTTTCGTTCTCAGTGTTCCGAGGCCATATCTGCATATGCTAGGCTCGTCAAGTTTAACCCGAGTATTCTACGTGTGCAAAACTGGCTTGCACCCATTGTATGTGAACGTAGAGCTTATCACACCCGATCATCACGTGGTGTCTCGTCACGACGAACTGTAGCAACGGTGCAACACTTATACCTTGAAATTAGTCAGAGATCATCTTATAATGCTACCGCTGTACTAAGCAAAATATGATGCATAAAGGATAAACATCACATGCAATCAATATAAGTGATATGATATGGCCATCATCATCTTGTGCCTTTGATCTCCATCTCCAAAGCACCGTCATGATCACCATTGTCACCGGCTTGACACCTTGATCTCCATTGTAGCATCATTGTCGTCTTGCCAACTATTGCTTCCACGACTATCGCTACCGCTTAGTGATAAAGTAAAACAATTACATGGCGATTGCATTTCATATAATAAAGCGACAACCATATGGCTCCTGCCAGTTGCCAATAACTGTTACAAAACATGATCATTTCATACAACAATTTATATATCATCATGTCTTGACCATATCACATCACAACAAGCCCTGCAAAAACAAGTTAGACGTCCTCTATTTTGTTGTTGCAAGTTTTACGTGGCTGCTACAGGCTTCTAGCAAGAACCGTTCTTACCTACTCATCAAAACCACAATGATTTTTCGTCAAGTGTGCTGTTTTAACCTTCAACAAGGACCAGGCGTAGTCAAACTCGATTCAACTAAAGCTGGAGAAAAAGACACTCGCTAGCCACCTATGTGCGAAGCATGTCGGTAGAACCAGTCTCATGAACGCGGTCATGTAATGTTGATCCGGGACGCTTCATCCAACAACACCGCCGAATCAAAGTAAGACGTTGCTGGTAAGTAGTATGACTATTATCTCCCACAACTCATTGTGTTCTACTCGTGCATATAACATCTACGCATAGACCTGGCTCGGATGCCAATGTAGGGGAACATAGTATTTCAAAAAATTTACCTACGATCACGCAAGATCTATCTAGGAGATGGATAACAACGAGCGGGGAGAGTGTGTCCACGTACCCTCGTAGACCAAAAGCGGAAGCGTTTAGTAACACAGTTGATGTAGTCGAACGTCTTCGCGATTCAACCAATCAAGTACCGAATGTACGGCACCTCCGCGATCTGCACACGTTCAGCTCGGTGACGTCCCTCAAACTCTTGATCCAGTTGAGGCCGAGGGAGAGTTTCGTCAGCACGATGGCATGGCGACGATGATGATGAAGTTTTACCGGCGCATGGCTTCGCCTAAGCACTACGACGATATGACCGAGGTGTGTAACTATGGAGGGGGGCACCACACACGGCTAATAGAAACTTTGGCGTGTCTTTGGGGTGCCCCCCTCCCACGTATATAAAGGAGGGGGAGAGGAGGAGGCCGGCCAAGGTGTGGCGCGCCAAGGGGGGAGTCCTACTTGGACTCCCGGTCCAAGTAGGATACGCCCCCCCTTTCATATTCCAAGGAGAAGGGGGAAAGAGAGGGAGGAGAAGAAGGTAAGGGGGGCCGCCCCCAACCCTAGTCCAATTCGGATTGGGATTGGGGGGGGGCGTGCGCCTAAACCTGGCCGCTGCCTCCTCTCTTCCACTAGGGCCCATGAAGGCCCATTAACCCCTCGGGGGGGGGGGGGGTTCCGGTAACCCCCGGTACTCCAGAAAATGCCCGAACCTATCCGAAACCATTCCGGTGTCCAAACATAACTTTCCAATATATCAATCTTTATGTCTCAACCATTTCGAGACTCCTCGTCATGTCTGTGATCTCATCTGGGACTCCGAACAAACTTCGGTTCATCAAAACACATAACTCATAATACAAATCATCATCGAACGTTAAGCGTGCGGACCCTACGGGTTCGAGAACTATGTAGACATGACCGAGACACATCTCCGGTCAATAACCAATAGCGGAACCTGGATGCTCATATTGGCTCCTACAGATGCTACAAAGATCTTTATCGGTCAAACCACAAAACAACATACGTTCTTCCCTTTGTCATCGGTATGTTACTTGCGCGAGATTCGGTCGTTGGTATCATCATACCTAGTTCAATCTCGTCATCAGCAAGTCTCTTGATAGAGGCAAAGGTGTCCCGTCTTTCGATGAGATGATGGATATCGCTTTGGTGGAAGTCGACTTTGACGATCCGACTACGAACGTGCGAGGACGTCGCGCCTTAGCAATCGCTAAACCAACTCCGAGAGGTTATTGACCACGCCGGAGCACGATCAACCTGACCACGAGGGTCTGTTTCCTGTGAGCAGACGAAGAACAAGCAAGAAACTGAGATTGCAATCTGGATATTGCGAATATAAGATGAAAGCTTTATTGATCAAGGTGGGGTTCTGTGACGCCTTTGTCTGGTCGTTGAACACAAACGAAGTACGCGAAGTTGCAGCTATGGCGAACTTTTAATCTAAACAAAACCCAAAGTCTAAACGATGCCCTAAGGGCTGTATATATGGAGGAAGAGGGGGGAATTTCGTGGCCCTTGGTGGAGGGGTCCGAAATCAACCCTATCTCTTGTTTCCCCACACATACGGACTCTAAAAATAGCCTATACTTATGTATTTCGAAATTACATGGGCCTGGCCCAATAATAAGGTGACGCAGCACCTAAAATAGCCTCGGGACGAAATTTATGAAGTGGCATCTTGTATATTTCGTCCAAGGCTTCATGCACCCATTATGGTGGCTTCAAAGTCCTGAAATCATCACTTGTAACTCCGTTCTTGTTCCCCTTGCGCATGCCATCATCTCCATGCTTGTTCTTGCTCCAATGTTCATCCTTCTCCAAGCTAGGCCCTTCATTTGTAAGCAAAACAAATGTATCCAATTTAGGCAGCATCATATTCTCATGAACATTAGAATCATTACCAAGAAACGAAAGTACCTGGTAATTTAGTTGGCGTGCACGAGCTCTAGTAATTGGTCCAGTATGTATAGCAGCAGGGGCTGTGGGTGTAACAATTGTATTGATGTCCTCATCATCCTCCCCTTCTTGAAATGAAGTCGTCCTCGACGGAAGTTCATCTTCCTCACCCAAATAAGGCTTCAAATCTGCAATGTTAAAAGTGGGACTAACCCCAAAATCTGCAGGCAGCTCAAGTTTATATGCATTATCATTTATTTTCTCTAACACCTTAAAGGGACCATCAGCACGTGGCATTAACTTTGATTTGCGCAAATCAGGAAATCTATCCTTACGCAAATGTAACCAAACAAGATCTCCAGGTGCAAACACAACATGTTTTCTACCCTTATCTCCAGCAAGTTTATATTTAGCATTCATGCGCTCAATGTTTTCCTTAGTTAACTCATGCATTTTAAAATCAATTCAGCACGTTGTTTAGCATCAAAATTAACCTTCTCCGAAGATGGAAGAGGCAACAAATCAATAGGTGCATGAGGTAGGAAACCATACACAACTTCAAAAGGGCACATCTTAGTAGTAGAATGCAATGAACGATTATAAGCAAATTCAATATGAGGCAAGCATTCCTCCCACATTTTCTTATTATTCTTCAAAACAGCCCTAAGCATAGTAGACAACGTTCTATTGACTACTTCAGTTTGTCCATCAGTTTGGGGGTGACAAGTAGTACTAAAAAGCAGTTTAGTCCCCAACTTAGCCCATAAACATCTCCAAAAGTGGCTAAGAAATTTAGTATCACGATCTGAAACAATAGTATTTGGCACACCATGCAAGCGAATAATTTCACGAAAGAACAAATCAGCAACATTAACAGCATCATCGCTTTTATGACATGGTATAAAGTGTGCCATTTTCGAGAATCTATCCACGACAACAAATATGCTATCCCTCCCCTTCTTTGTTCGAGGTAAACCTAAAACAAAGTCCATAGATATATCCTCCCAAGGAACACTAGGTACAGGCAAAGGCATATATAAACCATGAGGATTGAGTCGTGACTTAGCTTTTTGACATGTAGTGCAGCGAGCAATAAAACGCTCAACATCCCGTCTCATCTTTGGCCAAAAGAAATGTGTAGCAAGTACGTCCTCCGTCTTCTTCACGCCAAAGTGTCCCATTAATCCTCCTCCATGCGCCTCCTGCAACAACAAAAGACGAACGGAGCTAGCTGGAATGCATAGCTTGTTAGCACGAAACACAAATCCATCGTTAACAACAAACTTGTTCCACATTCTTCCTTCTTTACAATTCTGCATTACATCTTTAAAATCAGCATCATGCACATATTGATCTTTGATGGTCTCCAAACCAAATATTTTGAAGTCAAGTTGTGAAAGCATAGTATAGCGACGAGACAATGCATCAGCAATAACATTTTCTTTTCCCTTCTTGTGTTTAATGACATAAGGGAAAGTCTCAATGAATTCAACCCATTTAGCATGTCTACGATTCAGTTTAGCTTGACTTTTAATATGTTTCAAAGATTCATGATCAGAATGTATAACAAATTCTTTGGGCCATAAATAATGTTGCCATGTTTCTAAAGTCCGAACAAGAGCATATAATTCTTTATCATAAGTAGAATAATTCAGACTAGGCCCACTCAATTTTTCAGAAAAGTATGCAACAGGTTTGCCATCTTGTAATAACACACCTCCTAATCCAATTCCACTAGCATCACATTCAAGCTCAAAAGTCTTATTAAAATCAGGAAGTTGGAGTAAAGGAGCATGTGTCAACTTATCTTTCAATACCGTGAAGGCTTCTTCCTGTGCGGTACCCCAAAGAAAAGGCACATCTTTCTTTGTAAGCTCATTGAGAGGTGCAGCAATGGTGCTGAAATCTCTCACAAAACGCCTATAGAATCCAGCGAGGCCAAGAAAACTCCTCACTTGTGTGACCGTTTTGGGCTGCGGCCAACTCTCAATAGCTTCAATCTTGGCTTTATCAACTTCAATTCCCTGTGGAGTAACAACATAGCCAAGAAAAGATACTCGGTCGGTGCAAAAGGTGCACTTCCCAAGGTTACCAAACAAACGTGCATCACGTAGAGCAATAAAAACAGCACGTAAATGTTCCAAATGTTCTTCCAAAGATCTGCTATAAATCAATATGTCATCAAAGTAAACTACCACAAATCGTCCAATGAAAGCACGTAAAACTTCGTTCATTAATCTCATGAAAGTACTAGGTGCATTAGTTAACCCAAAAGGCATGACTAACCACTCATATAATCCAAACTTAGTTTTAAATGCTGTTTTCCATTCATCTCCCAATTTCATACGAATTTGATGGTAGCCACTACGCAAATCAACTTTGGAGAATATTGTAGAGCCACTCAATTCATCAAGCATATCATCTAGCCTAGGAATAGGATGACGATAACGAATAGTAATATTATTAATGCCTCTACAATCAACACACATACGTGATGTACCATCCTTTTTCGGCACTAGAATAATAGGAACAACACAAGGACTAAGGGATTCGCGTATATAACCTTTGTCGAGAAGCTCTTGTACTTGACGCATAATCTCCTTCGTCTCCTCTGGATTGGTACGGTATGGTGCACGGTTTGGCAGTGAAGCACCGGGAATTAAGTCAATCTGATGCTCAATCCCTCGAATAGGCGGTAATCCCGGTGGCACGTCTTGTGGAAAAACGTCAGCGAACTCCTGCAAAATGTTAGTGACAGCAGGAGGCAAAGAGGAAGGCACGTCCTCGAATGAAAATAATGCCTCTTTGCACACAAAAGCATAGCAAACAGATTTGCTGAAATCTAGCTCATCAATATCAGATTTGGTGGCAAATAAACATGCACTTTTCAATTTAATTTCAGAAGCAACACTAGATGGTTTATTATTAGGCTTCATTTGTTGCTCAAATTCTTTTGCCACAATCTGATTTTCACTCTTATTCTTCTCCTGTTGTGCTTTATTAGCTCTATTAATATCATCTTTCAAAATGGAATCAGGAGTCATAGGAAGCAAAGTAATATTTTTATCCTTATGAACAAGAGTATAGTGATTGTTTCTACCATGGTGTACAGAATTTTTATCAAATTGCCATGGTCTACCAAGTAATAAGGAACATGCTTGCATAGGTACCACATCACAATCAACATAATCAGCATATGTAGAGATACTAAAATGCACACGAACAGTACGTGTTACCTTAACCTTGCCGCTGTTGTTGAACCATTGGATGTAGTAAGGATGTGGATGTGGTCTTGTGGTGAGAGAAAGCTTCTCCACCATCTCCATGCTAGCCAAGTTGTTGCAACTACCTCCGTCTATGATGACGCGCACAGAACGTTCCTTCACAACTCCCTTGGTATGGAACAAATTGTGCCTCTGATTTTGCTCAGCTTGTGTGACCTGCACACTCAAAACACGTTGAGCAACTAAACATTCATACCTGTCAGCGTCTTCAGGAGCCATGTATTGCGTCTCATGATCAGAATCATCTCCACCATGTTCTTCACGTGTAATAAGAGCCAAAGTCTCCTCATCATAGTCACTAGCGGACTCATATCCACCATCCGCGGTAGCAATCATCACACGCGGAGATTTGCATTCTCTCGCATAATGACCTCCTCCCTTACAACGACGACAAATAATATCACTTGTGTGCCCTGTTGATGCCATGGAAGAAGAAGAACTCCGTGCAGGCCCAGCAGGTGCGCTCTTGGCAGATAATGGTGGTTGTGCCTGTTTTCTTGTATCACGACTGGAGGAGGCACCTAATTGAGGTGCTGGTGCAGTTGAAGTAGAAGATGCACGCGGTGTCCATGATGAAGGTCGGCCTGCAGAAAAGTTAGTTCGCGCCAATGCTTGTCGATCCTGCACTTCACGTTCAGCTTTACAAGCAAGATGGAATAAACGAGTGATATTAGTATACTCCTTATAGTCTAGAATGGTCTGAATCTCTCTATTTAATCCACCCAGAAAACGTGCAAGCATAGCTTCATTCTCCTCAACAATACCACATCTAATCATGCCAGTTTGTAATTCCTGATAATATTCTTCTACAGAATTTTTCCCTTGTCTTAAACGCTGCAATTTTTGAAGCAATTCACGTTGATAATATGGTGGAACCCAACGCGTACGCATAGCAGTTTTCAAAGCAGCCCAAGTAGTTGGAATAGGATATAATCTACAATGTTCAGACCACCATACACATGCAAAACTAGTGAAAGCACAAACAGCAGCAGCAACTCGTCTCTCCTCAGGATATTGTAAACATGTAAATCGTTGTTCAGTTTCTAACTCCCAAGTAAGATATATATCAGGAACATATCTACCCTCAAATGGTGGAATATTCAATTTCAGTTTAGGAATATGGACATCATCTCGTACCTGAGGTGGTGGTGCAGGCCTACCATTACGAATATATACCTGAGGTCGACCTGGTGGTGGTGGTGCTGGTGGCTGCACGTAGTTCGGATTTTGATCAACCTCATCCTCATAATCTCCCACATAATCATCATCCTCCTGGGTACCAGCAGCAGCAGTAGCAGGAGCCAAAGAAGCACCAACAGCAGTAGCAGCGGCACCAGAATTTTGTCCTCGCTCAATAGGAACACGCTGTGCTCGTCCATACTGATTCGGAAGGGGGCGTAGTTGTTGTTGTTGCAGAGGTGCGACAGGTGCAGCCGGTGGTGGAAGACGCGCAAGTAGTTCATTAAATCTGTTATCGAGCTTTGTTTCGAACGTCTTCTCAAGGCCAGTAATCTTCTCCATAGCCTCTTCAAAATTGTTCAGCACATCTTGCACCTGTTCAGTCATCATTTGCTGAAACTTATCATGAAGCTCCTTGTTCGATAAGTTCTCCCAGTCAATCTCGTCGGCTTGTGATCCTGGCATGGTTAGCAGCAATAGAAACACACAAGAATATGATCCTACAGACTACTAAGAAGTGGTGGTGGTGTATCACAAATCCGTCAAGCAAATCTCAAATTCTTACCAGTTCTTACCCAGCAGCAGGCGGTGATCGGCAACCGTTGTAGTCAAAAACTCTCAAAGCTTGGATAGAGCGATTACCAGGGAGAGTCAAACACACGACGTAGATGTATGTGGAGCTGGGAAGGCTTATAGTATGCTAGCAAAAAGGGTCAGCAATAATCAATTCAGAGATGCAAAGTTGAATAAACGCTCAACGACGGTACTGTGCTGGTCCTAGGCTAGACTGTGCTAGAGACGCGAGCCTAGAACACCAACAAAATCACGGCGCGGCACGTAAACAAGGGAAAAGCACACTCTGAAATTTTCTTTTCGCTCTCTTTTTTTTGCGCTCTTTTTTTTGCGCTGCTTTTTTTTTGCGAAAAAGCACTATAATGGCGAGTGTCTCAAAACTCTTCCTAGGTCAAACTGACAGGATGGGCACGAATTTTTTTTTTCGGCAATTTTTTTTTTCGACTGCCCGGACCCAAAAACTGGAAACGGGTCAAAAAAAACTTCCTATAATGGCACCTGTCTCAAAACACTCAGAAACACCTAAAAATAGGATAGCCAGAATTTTTTTCGAAAAATGCGTTTTCGAAAATTTTTGGGCCTAAACGGAGCGTGGCTACCCGACTCTTTTTTTTTCCGAAACCTACTCCGGCAAGGAAACACGAATCGGAATCTAGATGGATTTCGAAAACAAACCTAATAAGCAAAGAACTCGGATTGGTGGTGGATATATGGTGGTGGTATATGGCAGCGGTGGTGGTAGCGGTGGTAGTATATGGATATGGATCGGTGGTGGTATATGGACACGGATTGGTGGTGGTATATGGATACGGATTCGGTGCAGTGGTGGTAGATGGCAGGGGCGATGATGATGGTGCGGCGGCGGCCTGACAACTTATGACCAGAACTCGAAACTCTAAAAGACTAGACTCTAAGACCAGCAACTAGACACGACGATGCAACCGCAAATTCAACAAAGCAAAACCCTAAAAAGATTATGCAAAGGCTCAGATTGGTTCGGATATGATGAACTAACCCTAATTTTTTTGTGGCTTTTTCGTGGACTGTAGGTATGAAGAACAGACTCGATCTAAACTACGAAAAACTGTAAAATCTCACCGAGCAACCTGGAAATCTGATACCACTTGATAGAGGCAAAGGTGTCCCGTCTTTCGATGAGATGATGGATATCGCTTTGGTGGAAGTCGACTTTGACGATCCGACTACGAACGTGCGAGGACGTCGCGCCTTAGCAATCGCTAAACCAACTCCGAGAGGTTATTGACCACGCCGGAGCATGATCAACCTGACCACGAGGGTCTGTTTCCTGCGAGCAAACGAAAAACAAGCAAGAAACTGAGATTGCAATCTGGATATTGCGAATATAAGATGAAAGCTTTATTGATCAAGGTGGGGTTCTGTGACGCCTTTGTCTGGTCGTTGAACACAAACGAAGTACGCGAAGTTGCAGCTATGGCGAACTTTTAATCTAAACAAAACCCAAAGTCTAAACGATGCCCTAAGGGCTGTATATATGGAGGAAGAGGGGGGAATTTCGTGGCCCTTGGTGGAGGGGTCCGAAATCAACCCTATCTCTTGTTTCCCCACACATACGGACTCTAAAAATAGCCTATACTTATGTATTTCGAAATTACATGGGCCTGGCCCAATAATAAGGTGACGCAGCACCTAAAATAGCCTCGGGACAAAATTTATGAAGTGGCATCTTGTATATTTCGTCCAAGGCTTCATGCACCCATTATGGTGGCTTCAAAGTCCTGAAATCATCACTTGTAACTCCGTTCTTGTTCCCCTTGCGCATGCCATCATCTCCATGCTTGTTCTTGCTCCAATGTTCATCCTTCTCCAAGCTAGGCCCTTCATTTGTAAGCAAAACAAATGTATCCAATTTAGGCAGCATCATATTCTCATGAACATTAGAATCATTACCAAGAAACGAAAGTACCTGGTAATTTAGTTGGCGTGCACGAGCTCTAGTAATTGGTCCAGTATGTATAGCAGCAGGGGTTGTGGGTGTAACAATTGTATTGATGTCCTCATCATCTCTTTACTCATTCCATAATGCATCATCCCATGACTAACTCATTAGTTACATTGCTTGCAAGGCTCATAGTGATGTGCATTACCGAGAGGGCCCAGAGATACCTCTCTGATACACAGTGACAAATCCTAACCTCGGTCTATGCCAACTCAACAAACACCATTAGAGATACCTGTAGAGCATCTTTATAATCACCCAATTACGTTGTCACGTTTTATAGCACACAAGGTGTTCCTACGGTATTCGGGAGTTGCATAATCTCATAGTCTAAGGAACATGTATAAGTCATGAAGAAAGCACTAACAGAAAAACTAAACGATCATTATGCTAACCTAACGGATGGGTCTTGTCCATCACTTCATTCTCTAATGATGTGATCCCATTCATCAAATGACAACACATGTCTATGGCTAGGAAACTTAACCATCTTTTATTAACGAGCTAGTCAAGTAGAGGCATACTAGGGACACTCTGTTTGTCTATGTATCCACAGATGTACTAAGTTTTCGGTTAATACAATTCTAGCATGAATAATAAACATTTACCATGATATAAGGAAATAGAAATAACAACTTTATTATTGCCTCTAGGGCATATTTCCTTCAATAAAAGCATCTTCGCACTTATTCCAAGAATCAATACTATTGCAAGGCAAAGAAGAGAACCAAATTTTTGCAGAATTACGCAAAGAAAACGGAAATAATTTCATCTTCACCACATCATTGTCCACATCTTTTTTCTTTTTCATATCGCATAATTCCACGAGGTATTAAGAGGGGACGCAACATCCTCATTAGGAGTACCGGAAAATTGATCTTTCATAACAAGATTCAACAAAGCAGTATTAATATCACAAGACTCCGCACTAGTGGCGGGAGGAGCAATCGGAGTGCTGATAAAATCATTGTTGTTGGTATTTGAGATATCACATAACTTGGTGTTCTCTTGAGTCATGATGACCACACAACAAGATTGCACTCAAAAACAGATCCAACAAAAAACGACAAACAGAAAAAGAGGGGCGAATAAAACGGCAAATTTTTGTGAAGTGGGGGAGAGGAAAACGAGAGCCAAATGGAAAATAATGTAAATTGCGAGGATATGAGATTTGTGATTAGGAACCTAGTATATGTTGAAGATCCTCCCCGACAACGGCGCCAAAAAGTCCTTTTGATGCGGCTTGAAGCTTTGTCGGTATTTCCCCAAAGAGGAAGGGATGATGCAGCACATCAGCGGTAGGTATTTCCCTCAGATGTGAAATCAAGGTTATCGAACTAGTAGGAGAACCTATCAACACAACTTAAACAACACCTGCACATAGATAAGAAATCCTCGCAGCCCCACGTGTTAAAGGGGTTGTCAATCCCTTTCGGGTACACCACCTCAAGATAGGCAAATGGACATGAGATAAATTGTAGTAGATTCCTAGATTGAACGCCAAGTAAAATAAATAATAATAAATTGTAGGAAGGTATTTTTGTGTTTTTAGTTTAATAGATCTGAAATAAAAGCAAAGGAAAATAGATCGCAAAGTCAAATAATATGAGAAAGAGACCCGAGGGCCGTAGGTTTCACTAGTGGCTTCTCTCGAGAAAAATAGCAAATGGTGGGTAAAAAAATTACTGTTGGGAAATTGATAGAATTTCAAATAATCATGATGATATCCAGGCAACAATCATTACATAGGCATCACGTCCAAGATTAGTAGGCCGACTCCTGCCTGCATCTACTACTATTACTCCACACATCAACCACTATCCAGCATGCATCTAGTGTATTAATTTCATGGAGAAACGGAGTAATGCAATAAGAACGATGACATGATGTAGACAAGATCTATCTATGTAGAGATATACCCCATCGTTTTATCCTTAGTAGCAACAATACATACGTGTCGGTTCCCCTTCTGTCACTGGGATCAAGCACCGTAAGATCGAACCCACTACAAGGCACCTCTTCCCATTGCAAGATAAATAGATCAAGTTGGCCAAACAAAACCCAAATATCAGAGAAGAAATATGAGGCTATAAGAGATCATGCATAAAAGAGATCAAAGAAACTCAAATACTTTCATGGATATAAAAAGATAGATCTAATCATAAACTCAAAGTTCATTGATCCCAACAAACACACTGCAAAAGAGTTACATCATATGGATCTCCAAGAGACCATTTTATTGAGAATTCAGATAGATAGAGAGAGAGGAAGACATCTAGCTACTAAATACGGACCCGAAGGTCTACAAAGAACTACTCAAGCATCATCGGAGAGGCACCAATGGAGGTGGTGAACCCCATCCGAGATGGTGTCTAGATTGGATCTGGTGGTTCTGGACTCTGCAGCGTCCGGATAAATATTTCGTCGACTCCCCTTGGGTTTTGGGAATATTGGGCTATTTATAGAGCAAAGAGGCAGTCCAGGGGGCACCCGAGGTGGGCACAACCCACCAGGGGGCGCCTGGGCCTCCCTGCGCGCCCTGCTGCGTTGTGCTCTCCTTGGAGCACTCCCAGGTGCAGCCAGGGCCCATTGCGTGTCTTCTGGTCCATAAAAAATCTCTATAAAGTTTCGTGGCATTTGGACTCCGTTTGGTATTGATTTTCTGCGATGTAAAAACATGGAAAAAACAGCAACTAGCACTTGGCACTATGTCAATAGGTTAGTACCAAAAAATTATATAAAATGACTATAAAATGATTATAAAACATCCAAGATTGATAATATAATAGTATTGAACAATCAAAAATTATAGATACGTTGGATACGTATCAATGAGTTTGTTGCACAAGTGCTTAGAGATATTCCTCCAAAACCGTCAACCACATTCTCCATACCACATCTATCCAAACCCTAAAGTATCATCTCGGTCCCACCAAAATTCTCTATACCGGACTCACCGAGTTCATCACATACATTGCCGGAGCCAAACCCTCACATTTTGGTTCTATAGATATAGATCTCGGTCTCACCGAGATGGCGTGACCAAGTTTCTGTGATGATGTTGCGTCGTTTCGAAATTACTGAGATGAAACGATCGGAACTACCGAGACGAAGTCTTTCCCTAGCCATTTCGATTCGGTTGCTCCGAGATGTTGTGCATCGGTCTCACCGAGACCTCCAACATTCGCATCTTTTACACAGGTTGGTCTCACCGAGATTCTGGTCCGGTGTCACCGAGTTGGGTCAAAAGGTTGTAACGGTTGGATCTTTGGGTGAAGCATATATATACCCCTCTGATACATCTCCAACGTATCTATAATTTTTTGATTCTTCGTTGTTTCTTATCCAATTATATATCATTTTTTGGGACTAACCTATTAACCTAGTGCCTAGTGCCAGTTGCTGTTTCTTGCATGTTTTTAGCTTTTTAGAAAACCAGTACCAAATGGAGTCCAAACGCTACGAAACTTTTTGATGATTTTTTCTCGACCAGAAGGGATCCTAGAAGCTTTGGGAGAAAACCTGCGAATCCACGATGGAGCGACAAGCCCGAAAGGCGCCCCCAATCTTATGGGCCCCTTGTGGCACCTCTTGACCTAATTCCATTTCTATAAATTCCCAAATATTCTCAATACATCAGAGAGCCACCCGAAACACTTTTTTCGCTGCCGCAATGCTCTGTTCCTTTGAGATCCCATCTGGAGGCCTTCTCCGGTACTCTGTCGGAGGGGGAATCGATCACGGAGGGCTTCTACATCAACCTTTCTTCCCTTCTGATGATGCGCGAGTAGTTTACCACAAACATATGGGTCCACGGCTAGTAGCTAGATGTCTTCTTCTCTGTCTTTGATCTTCAATACAATGTTCTCCTGGATGTTCTTGGAGAACTATTCGATGTAATCCTTTTTTGCGGTGTGTTTTTTGGGATTCGATGAATTGTGGGTTTATGATCATATTATTCATAGTTGATAATCGATGCTGATTTGTACCCCACATAGACCCAGAGTTTCCTATATGGGCCCATAGATGTTCGCTATGCTTGTGAGATCGGGATGTATGCGACACATCTGAACTTACGCAAATGGGAAATGCTAGGAGGATTTCGATGTTCCAATTGTAGAGGGAAGTACTGGGATATGCCGTTGGCCTCAATTATATCAAGTCAGCAGCGCGTAAAACAACGTGACCCTAACAAGAGGTTGGCAAGTTGCAAATTCATCAACAAAGGTCTTGCAATGAATTTGATCCTCTTAATCAATTATTCAGCCAAACCATTTTGTCTTTCGACATATGAAACAGAGCGGTGAACTTTGCTACCTCTTGAGCACTGCATTGGTTTTCCCTTGAAGAGGAAAGGGTGATGCGGCAAAGTAGCATAAGTATTTCCCTCGGTTTTTGAGAACCAATGTATCAATCTAGTAGGAAGCCACACGCAAGTCCCTCGTACCTACACAAACAAACAAGAACCTCGCAACCAACGCGATAAAGGGGTTGTCAATCCCTTCACTATCACTTATGAGAGTGAGATCTGATAGAGATAATAATGATAAGATAAATATTTTTGGTATTTTTATGATATAGATTGAAATTAAAGATTGCAAAGTAAAATAGATTGGAAACTTATATGATGGAAGATAGACCCGGGGGCCATAGGTTTCTCTAGTGGCTTCTCTCAAGATAGCATAAGTATTACGGTGGGTGAATGAATTACTGTTGAACAATTGATAGAAAAGCAAATATTTATGAGAATATCTAGGCATGATCATGTATATAGGCATCACGTCTGTGACAAGTAGACCGACTCCTGCGTGCATCTACTACTATTACTCCACACATTGACCGCTATCCAGCATGCATCTAGAGTATTAAATTCATAAGAACAGAGTAACGCCTTAGGTAAGATGACATGATGTAGAGGGATAAACTCAAGCAATATGATATAAACCCCATCTTTTTATCCTCAATGGCAACAATACAATACGTGTCGTTTCCCTTTCTGTCGCTGGGATCGAGCACCGCAAGATTGAACCCAGAGCTAAGCACTTCTCCGATTGCAAGAACGATCAATCTAGTAGGCCAAACCAAACTGATGATTCAAAGAGACTTGCAAAGATAACCAATCATGCATAAAAGATTTCAGAGAAGAATCAAATATTGTTCATAGATAGACTTGATCATAAACCCACAATTCATCAGATCTCGACAAACACACCGCAAAAAGAGTTACATCAAATAGATCTCCAAGAAGATTGAGGAGAACTTTGTATTGAGATCCAAAGAGAGAGAAGAAGCCATCTAGCTAATAACTATGGACCCGAAGGTGTGAAGTAAACTACTCACACATCATTGGAGGGGCCATGGAGTTGATGTAGAGGCCCTCCGTGATCAATGCCCCCTCCGACGGAGCTCCGGAAAAGGCCCCAAGATGGGATCTCTTGAGTACAGAAGGTTGCGGTGGTGGAAATAGGGTTTCGTGGTGCTCCTGGATGTTTTTGGGGTATGTGAACATATATAGGAGGAAGAAGTAGGTCGGTTGAACCACGAGGGGCCCACGAGGGGGGAGGGCGCGCCCCTACCTCGTGGCCACCTCGTTGGTTGCTTGACGTCCACTCCAAGTCCTCTGGATCACGTTTGTTTCAAAAATCACGGCCCCGAAGGTTTCATTCCGTTTGGACTCCGTTTGATATTCCTTTACTGCAAAACACTAAAATAGGCAAAAAAAATAGCAATTTGCACTGGGCCTTGGGTTAATAGGTTAGTCCCAAAAATAATATAATGGTGTAAAATAAAGCCCATTAACATCCAAAACAGATAATATAATAGCATGGAACAATCAAAAATTATAGATACGTTGGAGACGTATCAGCATCCCCAAGCTTAATTCCTGCTCGTCCTCGAGTAGGTAAATGATAAAAACAGAATTTTTGATGTGGAATACTTTCTAGCATGTGCTTAAATGTATTTTTCTCTATTGTGGCATGAATGTTCAGATCCGAAAGATTCAAGATAAAAGTTTATTGCTGACATAAAAATAGTAATACTCCAAGTATGCTAATCAAGCAATTATGTCTTATCAAAATACTATAGCTAAAGAAAACTCATCCCTACAAAGTCATATAGTTTGGACATCCTTCATTTTTGTCACACAAAATGCTCCCATCATGCACAACCCCGATGAGAAGCCAAGCAATTGTTTCATACTTAGCCTTTTCAAACTCTTTCAACTTTTACGCAATATATGACCGCGAGCCATGGACATAGCACTATGGGTGGAATAGAATATGATGATTGAGGTTGTGTGAGAAGACAAAAAGGGAGAAAGTCTCACATTGACGCGGCTAATCAATGGGCTATGGAGATGCCCACCGATTGATGCCAATGCAAGGATTAGGGATTGCCATGCAACGGATGCACTAGAGCTATAAATATATGAAAGCTCATCAAAGAAACTACGTGGGTGTGCATCCAACTTGCTTTCTCACGAAGACCTAGGCCATTCGAGGAAGCCCATCATTGAAATTTACAAGCCAAGTTCTATAATGAAAAATTCCCACTAGTATACGAAAGTGACAAAATAATAGACTCTCTATCATGAAGATCATGGTGCTACTTTGAAGCACAAGTGTGGAAAAAGGATAGTAACATTGTCCCTTCTCTCTTTTTCTCTCATTTTTATTTGGGCCTTCTTTTTTTATGTCCTCTTTTTTTTCGTCCGGAGTCTCATCCCGACTTGTGGGGGAATCATAGTCTCCATCATCCTTCCCTCACATGGGACAATGCTCTAATGATGATCATCACACTTTTATTTACTTACAACTCGATACTTAGAACAAAATATGACTCTATGTGAATGCCTCCGGCGGTGTACCGGTATTGCAATGAATCAAGAGTGACATGTATGAAAAATTAAGCATGGTGGCTTTGCCACAAATACGATATCAACTACATGATCATGCAAAGCAATATGATAATGATGATGCGTGTCATAATAAATGGAATGGTGGAAATTTGCATGGCAATATATCTCGGAATGGTTATGGAACTGCCATAATAGGTAGGTATGGTGGCTGTTTTGAGGAAGATATAAGGGGGCTTATGTGTGATACAGTATATCATATCACAAGGTTTGGATGCACCGGCTAAGTTTGCACCAACTCTCAAGGTGAGAAAGGGCAATGCACGGTACCGAAGAGGCTAGCAATGATGGAAGGGTGAGAGTGCGTATAATGCATGGACTCAACATTAGTCATAAAGAACTCATATACTTATTGCGAAAATCTACAAGTCATCAAAACCAAGCACTACGCGCATGCTCCTAGGGGGATAGATTGGTAGGAAAAGACCATCGCTCGTCCCCGACCGCCACTCATAAGGAAAGCAATCAAAGAACACCCCATGCTTCAAATTTGTCACATAACATTTACCATACGTGCATGCTACGGGACTTGCCAACTTCAACACAAGTATTCATCAATTTCACAATTACTCAACTAGCACACCTCTAATATTACCACCTTTATATCTCAAAACAACTATCAAGCATCCAACTTCTCTTAGCGTTTAAAATTTATAACCAAAGTGAATTACCATGCTGTTCTAAAGGAATCTCAAAATGATATAAGTGAAGCATGAGAGATCAATTATTTCTATAAAATGAAAACCACCGCCATGCTCTAAAAGATATAAGCGAAGTACTAGAGCAAAAATTATCCAACTCAAAAGATATAAGTGAAGCACATAGAGTATTATAATAAATTCCAATTCATGTGTGCCTCTCCCAGAAAGGTGTGTACAGCAAGGATGATTGTGGTAAACTAAAAATCAAGGACTCAAATCATACACGACGCTCCGAGCAAAACACATATCATGTGGCGAATAAAAATATAGCTCCAAGTAAAGTTACCGATGGACTAAGACGAAAGAGGGGATGCCTTCCGGGGCATCCTGAAGCTTAGGCTTTTGGTTGTCCTTGAATTTTACCTTGGGGTGCCTTGGGCATCCCCAAGCTTAGGCTCTTTCCACTCCTTGTTCCTTAATCCATCAAATCTTTACCCAAAACTTGAAAACTTCACAACACAAAACTTAAAAGAAAATCTCGTGAGCTCCGTTAGTAAAATAAAACAAACCACCACTTCCAAGTACTGTAATAAACTCATTCTTTAATTATATTGGTGTTAAACCTAATGTATTCCAACTTTTCTATGGTTCATAAACTCTTTTACTAGCCATAGATTCATCAAAATAAGCAAATAACACATGAAAAACAGAATCTGTCAAAAACAGAACAATCTATAGTAATCTGTAGGTTTTGAATACTTCTGTAACCCCAAAAATTGTAAAATAAATTTCTGGACGTGAGGAATTTATCTATTAATCATCTGCAAAAATAATTAACTAAATATCACTCTTCGGTAAAAAAACGGCAGCAAATCTCGTGAGTACTAAAGTTTCTGTTTTTTACAGCAAGATTGCAAAGACTTTCCCCAAGTCTTCCCAAAGGTTCTACTTGGCACAAACACTAATTAAAAGCATAAAACAACATCTAAGCTGAGGCTAGATGAATTATTTATTACTAAACAGAATCAAAAAGCAAGAAGCAAAAATAAAATTGGGTTGCCTC
Source organism: Triticum aestivum (assembly GCF_018294505.1). Classification (NCBI taxonomy): domain Eukaryota; kingdom Viridiplantae; phylum Streptophyta; class Magnoliopsida; order Poales; family Poaceae; genus Triticum; species Triticum aestivum. The sequence continues at coordinate 453,871,539 of NC_057794.1, forward strand.
CCAACAAGCGCTATCGTTTAACGCCACGAGCTAGGCGTAAAAGCAAGGATAGATCTAGGTATTATCATCTTTGGTATGCAATCCATAAGTGGCTCTCATAATAGATTCATAAGGTAGTTTAATTTTATTTCTAGGAAAGTGTTCCATGCCCTTCCTTAATGGAAACTGGAATCTAATATTCCTTCCTTCATATCAATAATTGCACCAATCATTCTAAGGAAAGGTCTACCAAGAATAATAGGACATGTAGGATTGCAATATATATCAAGGACAATGAAACCTATGGTGTAGCGACCCGACCTCAGACGGTCAAGTCTCTGTGCTTAAGTGTCATCCCTGGATCGTATGCTGATACACACAGTACTCGAGGATTTATAATAGAGGTAAATCACATGTATAAAGTAACGTAAATACTATTACCTCAATCCAAATAGCGGAAGTAACAAGGTTGTGGATTCCCATCAACACCAATGGTAAAGTTGAGTGTAGAAATCGTAACCCTAACGTATCACTTACTCGTCGTAAAAATCCTGGAACATGAGATGTTGCAGCCACAAAGGGTCAGTACATTGAATGTACTGGCAAATTCACACCATAGAACAATGATGAATGAAGGCTATCACTACATGCATATATGGCTGGTGGAGGCTCTATGGTTATAATGTTTTTTGTGAAAAGCCAATTTTCCCCTACTAGAAAGGAATATATTTTATTTAACTACAAAGTTTGTTGAAAAACATATTGAGAAGGTTCCTCCAACTCAATGCCAAATTAATAATCATCAAACCAACAAATTGATTAGATAAAGTGTTGAGATCAACAAGATAATTCAAGAACCAGATACTCAAGATGTCCATAACCGGGGACACGACTAATCAGGATTAGTTTGTACACTCTGCAGAGGTTTGCGCACTTTTCCCCACAGGACTCGATCTCCTTCGTTTGATTTCTCGCACTATATGGTGTTTGAGAAACGGATAACCGAGACACAGCCTTTCAGGAGCATTTACTCTCTACTCCGGGCGGAGCGGTACACCTACAATCCCCCTACATCTGCTAGTCCACATCTTCGAGAGCTCACACAACTTACTCAACTATGCCAGAGCCCATAATGGCTTGTGACTGCACACGGAAGTTTCTAGCATGAATAATCTTATGATCCCTTTGAGCCTGGGTGGCATTCCATAGGGTGATCACACAGGTCCTCCGGGATCCCCTTGGGCAAGCACTGGGTTTTCCAGGTGCCCAGGAAAACCACTGGGTGCCCCTACCATTCCACCCAGATGTGTATTAAAGTAGCCAACTTAAGTTAACCATTAATTATCAACTCTCACATCTGTCACGAATACAGTCAACCAAATCCACGTCTACGAGCATAGCATAGCAGTATAAGCATAACGTATAAGTAACTCCTAGGGTTTGATACAGGACAATAGGTTCTACCTCATCAACTACTTCCCAATTCCCACATGTTATCAAATCCTAACCATGCAATGTTTGAGGGTGAAACTAATGCATAAAAACTGGGTATGAAAGGGATATGATCAAAGTGTAAACTTGCCTTGTACAGTTGACATAGATGATTCACATTCATAACTCCTAATAGTTCTTCTCGGCACACTCCGTTTCAATCTATCACAAGCAAGCAATAGTAACCATACATAAGCAATCACTCAAAAGATCAGAAAGAAAGAACAAAACAATTCGGAAAACATCAAACCAAGCAAATAACTCTTGCAACATAAAACAATTTCAAACAGTACCAAAATTAAGTGAATTTGGCCTTATCAGAAAGTTTAGGTCAAGATCTTCGATTTGCAAAAAGAATCAACTAAATAGGAGTTATAAAACACGAGTTATGAACCAAAGAAGTTTGAATTCAAATCTGTATGAAAAACAAATTTTAAATTTTCAAAACATGTTTAAGTTGTCTTACTAGATAGAGGGGATCATAATGAAGAAGTGGGTGTTGGTTTCGTCGGATTTGGACAAACGAGCAAAAAGTAGTGATCATTTGAAGATCATGGACTAAACTGTAAGAAAAGAATTCACACATAGGTCCCTGGCCGAAATTAAAAAAGAAAAGAAAAAGAAAACTACTAAATAACGGTCGTTTGCTTATCTGATCTGAACAGAGGACGCTCGCTGATTAATAAACCAAAAAAACAGATCTCGGGTTTTCAAAGAAACCGAACTAAACCGAAAATAAACCGGATCGAACCGGGGCAACGGTTTTACCGGTCCACGGCGGTTTTGTCAGCGGCGGCGGTTTACGGCGGGTTTTTCCACGGTGGCGGGCTCCAACGGCGGCGGCAGCGCTTGCAGCGGCGAGGCGCTGGCGGTGGCAGCAGCTACGCGGCGGCGGCGCGAGGTGGATGTGGCGCGGGCGAGCAGCGACGACAGATCGGCAACACGAAGGCGGAGGCGGCGATCTGTGGCAGCGGCGCTGGAGCATGCGGCAGCGGTGCTGGAGCATGCGGCGGCGGCGAGAAGCAGGGAGGGGACGAGGAGAGAAGATGGGGTCGAGCGGTGGCTTAAATAGGCGGAGGGGGCGACGGGTGGCGTGGAGGAGGGGTCAAGGCGGCGGGGCGGAGGCCGAATCGGCCACAGCGGCGGCGCTGGCGCGCGGGCGGCGGACTCCCGCTCGGGAGGGAGACGGCGCGACGAGGCTGGGCTTTGGCCTGGCCCAGTTGGAGCTGGGTCGGCCCAGTTCGTCGGAGGAAATTGTTTTTTTACAATTTAACAGTAAGTAAACTAAAACCAAATAAAACAAAATATACTATAGGCAAATAATATATCAAAATTTTCAGAAAAATATTATATACCACATGAACATTTTTCTAGTATCAAATAAAATCTACAAAAATTCAAATAAAGCAAAGAGTGCTAGAGCTCTAATAAAAATCATTTTAAAAATACAAAAATGATTTCAAATTTATTTCTCTCTAATTTTCCATTGTAGGGAATCATTTTACCCTATTTCTGAATATTTTATTTTTGGAGAAAAATAATTTGAATAAAAATCCAAATAACTCCAAATTAAAAATAATTTCAAAAGGACTTTAATTTTTTCCCTTTTAAACTTTCAACTCATATTTCATATGTTTGAAGAAGTCATTTTATCTTCTCTCATGAAAATCATTGAGTTGCTTAAAGTTTTTGAATTTGAAATAGTTCCAAATGGAATTCAAATATTTTCAAAAACCCTTTTCATTTATTTAAATGGAAGAAGTCATATCATCTTCACTCAAGGGTTTTGTGATGAAAAGAATTTGAATTCATGGAGATCAGAAAGCAAGGGTGAAAGTTTGGGAAAGTCCTTTTGTCCCCTCTCATTCAACTTTCAAAAAGTTTCGAATTTCACTCAATTTCACACAAGCAGCTACACCACAATCAAATAATCAATTAAATCTATCTATTTAATACAACATTCCAAAATTTAGAATTTTGGGATGTTATAAACCTACCACCCTTAAAATGAATCTCGTCCTCGAGATTCGGAGAGGCTAGCAAGAAATAGGTTAGGTTTGGGGGTCTTCTCAAAATCCATCGATCATCACAGGGGGTCTGGGGTGCTACCACCCTTAGAAGTATGGTTACTGTTCCATCAAAACTTATATACTCCATCCTTTTTGTTGACATGGTCGGCCTTCTCATTTTCTCAGGGAAATTCCTTCTCTGGGCTCTTCCGGTAGTGGCATAACCTTTACCGCAATCCTTCTGTCCTTTCATCTTGATAAGGTTCTTCTGTGACTGGGTCTTCTTAGCTGACAGGTCTGGCGCCAATACTAAACAACTATCGATATCTCATGGTGGTCAACAATTTATGGTTTCTCCTGTAGGAAATGGGTCTGGGTTGAACCTCACCGTATGACCTACGATTGGCAAGAGCTGCCCTGTACAAGGGAAAAAATTGCTATACCATTCTACGGTTTAAACAAGGTTTTGATCGTCGTCTCTCTACTATGGGTAAGTCACTCAGATTTACCATCCCATATAGCAAGGCGAATAATACGAGTAAGTCGGTATGGTGATCAGTCCATCCCACACCCAAATCATTACCTTGTATATGGTTTAGCGAATCTCTTATTCTAACACTCGGTCATCCTCACAAGCATTGCAGAATTTCTCTTGTTGACGAACTAAGTTCGGATAAATCCATTTATTCTGCAAGCCAAACAAACATCTATCGTTCCTTCACAACTCTCAGGTTTTGCGTTACTCCTATAAGATCGTCTATCGATAAAATCATAATTTCTTCCAGGGTTATTCCTTCAGCAAGAATGTGCTTGCTTCTTAGCAGGTCCTGGGGCCTGTGGGTTATGGCCCATCTCATCACTTGTAAACCTTAAACTCATCATCGGGGCAACAGATCATTATTCCAACATCCAGCTTCCTAGCATACTTAGAATCCATCCAATTGTATTGTCTCCCTCCCTACTATTGGTACCAAACTAAGATGTGATTACTCAAACTCATCATGGAGTTACAATTGCTCCATATTGCGTACATCATACCTCCTTTACATCCAATAATACTTCCTCCCTTCATACTCTTGGGGTATCCCACATATCAAGATAAAGCTCGTACTTATTTTGTCCGTACTCCACTTAGTGGAACATCATTATCTCTTCCAGGGGTCAAGGGTTCTCACAGGGTACTACCACCCTTAAAATGCTCCAAATCTTCCATAGACCAAATTTCTCATACCCTCGAAAAATGGTCAAAATCCTTCTTCATAAAATCCAAATTTTTACCAACGATGCTAACTTTATTTATTCTCAAAGTATTACAATCTCTTGCTTTTCCATTACATGCCTCAACTCAACACCTCAATATAAAAGAGTTGTTCCCACTACTACTGCTATATTTCTCATAGACACAACTAAGTATCACAAGTCTCCTTCTCCTTGGGACAATCTCTGGCAAAGTGCCCTGCTTCATTACAACAGAAACATCTTACTTCCGACAAGTATCGTGGTTTCCTTTTTGGGCAACTGCTGAAGTAGTGCCCTGACTCCTTGCACCTGAAACAAGTGATATGACTCAGGTCCTTCCTGGAATCCAATCTGCTTCTCTTCCTGGACTTTTCCGTTCCAATCAGGGCTTCTATTTCCTGTGGGTCATACTCTACTTCCTCGGTCGGGAATTCTACTAGATCCCCATTCAGACAATTTTGGGAGATGTGTCCTTCTTCTCCACATGAATAACATGACTTAGTGCATGGTTTAATTGGGTTTTCTTTGGGTGTGTCCTCCACCTCTTCCTTCATCACCAGTTCTTCTAAAATTTCCACGAGGGCTCCTATCATTGGTTCTTTCTTTTGCTAGATGGTTCTTCGAACCATGAGGTAAATGCGACACTGAGCAGGGTAGTGGGTAGTTCCTTCACACAAGAAGCAAGTTACCAGTCTAGTGGGGCATTCTTCCTCTGGGTGACTTTCTTCACAATGAGGGCATTCATCCTTGTGTTCTTTATGGGTGTGTCCTATTTCACCATAGAGCTTGCATGCACAAGGTTTCTTCATATCACTTCCATAAGGCTTCAATTTCTGGGACACAAACCGAGACTTTGGCAAAGTCAACTTAAATTCTTTCCAAGTAGTTACTCCCTGCCATCCATTGATGGTTTGGTACATCCTCCACCAAGTAGCAGCACCTCTTTCAAAGTACTGAAGAGCATGCTGGGTCATATCCTTTCTGGCTATAGTGTTATTTTTCACATGATTCTCCATGTTCTGAATCCATCGGTCTGCCTCCAATTGGCTTATCGGTCCCAAAAAAAATATGTGTTCATCTCCATTCATCCTCTATTGGGTCCATGGGTTTTGGGGTGAGATAAGAGAGATAGAGAGGGATACACACAATACAAACAATAGTTTAGAAAAGACAAAAAAAATTTGTGGCTGTCGAAAAAACACAAACAAAAGACAGCTCACAAATGTTGGATATAACGTAGGTATATAACAAGGGTTTGGTCTTCTAAAGGTCAATATATCTTCAACGTTGCCAAACTCTTCAAGTCTTGCTCATGTCTCCGATGGCTCCTTCCGATCGTGTTTGTCCTTCTCAAGTTCTTCTGCCAGATCCTCTCGATTGACAAAAAGTTTCTCGTGACGTCCTTTAATATTCTAGGGTTGAATTCCAAACTTCTGGGTTTCAACATCCTTGGCATGAACCTTGGTCCAACTGTCATTCAGTTACTAAGGAATCTCCAGTACCTTGAGGTTTTGCTCCCCCAGCTTGGCTACCTTCAGCTTCTCCGTCCTGAGTTCTTCATGAAATGCTTCCTTGTCAAATATGGCTTCCTACAGGTCCATCTTAAACTTCTTGATGTAATTCTCTAGATCCTAGCGTTACACCAGCTAAGGTTAAAACTACATCCTTTGCTGATAGGTGCTCCATTAGCCCTTTTGTCATCCAATCCTTTAGAAGAAATGCAAGCTCAACTCAGCATGGTGACAATAGCATAAGCGGGTGATGACATCATGGATAGCTGTGTTTCTTCCCTTGTCATTGCCATGAGCTAACCTTCCATAGTTGGTATCTCCTGCCTTAGGGTTTTCCTGACAAAACTTTGAGTTTTTAACTCTCCATGTTCCGGTCTTTCTCCAACACACATTGATCTTGGGTATTTGACAGCTTCAATAGTCTGAGAAGTTCCTTAAGGGTAGCCTTCCTAGGTCATACCAATCTGGAAATTCTTCAGAGGCTTCAAATTCTCCTAGTCTTCAGAGTCTTCAATCGTTGTAGTTTCCATTATTATAATGCTCGGTAAAATCCTCTTCATTCCGAAGTGGTCTTAGTTGTCCGATATCTTGTACTCCTTGGAGTGGTCTCATCAGTCGATTCCTCATGTGGTCAAAAGGGGAAAGGGGTATAGTCTCACTAAAAGGGAATATTTGAATAAGCTCAGAAGAGAAGAGAGATAAAAGATCTTTTTCAAAAAGAAGTTTTAGAGAAAATATTTCCTATGGGCTGGCCAGTTTCTAGGGGTCACATCCTACAGTTAACATGTGCTCTAATACCATCTTGTAGCGACCCGACCTCAGATGGTCAAGTCTCTGTGCTTAAGCATCATCCCTAGATCGGTATGCTGACACACACAGTACTCGAGGATTTATAACAAAGGTAAATCACATGTATAAAGTAATGTAAATACTATTACCTCAATCCAAATAGCGGAAGTAACAAGGTTGTGGATTCCCATCAACACCAACGGCAAAGTTGAGTGTAGAAATCGTAACCCTGACGTATCACTTACTCGTTGTAAGAATCCTGCAACATGAGACATTGCAGCTACAAAGGGTCAGTACATTGAATGTACTGGCAAATTCACACCATAGAGCAATGATGAATGAAGGCTATCACTACATGTATATATGGCTGGTGGAGGCTCTATGGTTATAATGTTTTTTGCGAAAAGCCAATTTTTCCCTACTGCAAAGGAATATATTTTATTTAACTACAAAGTTTGTTGAAAAAAATATTGAGAAGGTTCCTCCAACTCAATCCCAAATTAATAATAATCAACCCAACAAATTGATTAGGTAAAGTGTTGAGATCAACAGGATAATTCAAGAACCAGATACTCAAGATGTCCATAACCGGGGACACGGCTAATCATGATTGGTTTGTACACTCTGCAGAGGTTTGCGCACCACAAGACTCGATCTCCTCCATTTGATTTCTCGCACTACATGGTGTTTGAGAAACAAATGACCGAGACACAGTCTTTCAGGAGCATTTACTCTCTACTCCGGGCGGACCGGTACACCTACAATCCCCTACATCTGCTAGTCCACCTCTTCGAGAGCTCACGCAACTTACTCAACTATGCCAGAGCCCATAATGGCTTGTGGCTGCACACGGAAGTTTCTAGCATGAATAATCTTATGATCCCTTTGAGCCTGGGTGGCATTCCGTAGGGTGATCACACGGGTCCTCCGGGATCCCCTTGGGCAAGCACTGGGTTCTCCAAGTGCCCGGGCAAACCACTGGGTGTTCCAGGGTGCCCCTACCATTCCACCCAGATGTGTATTAAAGTAGCCAACTTAAGTTAACCATTAATTATCAGCTCTCACATCTGTCATGAATACAGTCAACCAAATCCACGTCTACGAGCATAGCGTAGCAGTATAAGCATAACGTATAAGTAACTCCCAGGGTTTGATACAGGACAATAGGTTCTACCTCATCAACTACTTCTCAATACCCACATGTTATCAAATCCTAACCATGCAATGTTTGAGGGTGAAACTAATGCATAAAAACTGGGTATGAAAGAGATATGATCAAAGTGTGAACTTGCCTTGTATAGTTGATGAAGATGATTCGCACTCATAACTCCTGATAGTTCTACTCGTCACACTCCATTTCAATCTATCGTAAGCAAGCAATAGTAACCATACATAAGCAATCACTCAGAAGATCAGAAAGAACAAAAAAGACAATTCGGAAAACATCAAACCAAGCAAATAACTCTTGCAACATAAAACAATTTCTAACAATACCAAAATTAAGTGAATTTGGCCTTATTAGAAATTTTAGGTCAAGAGCTTCGATTTGCAAAAAGAATCAACTAAATCGGAGTTCTAAAACATGAGTTATGAACAAAAGAAGTTTGAATTCAAATTTGTTTGAAAAACAAATTTTAAATTTTCAAAAATATGTTTAAGTTGTCTTACTGGATAAAGGGGATCATGACGAAGAAGTGGGCGTTGGTTTCGTCGGATTTGGACAAATAAGCAAAAAGTAGCGATCATTTGAAGATCAGGGACTAAACTATAAGAAAAGAATTCACACATAGGCCCCTGGCTGAAATTAAAAAAAAAAGAAAAAGAAAAACTACTAAATAACGAACGTTCGCTTATCTGATCTAAACAGCGGACGTTCGCTGATTAATTAACAAAAAAATAGACCTTAGGTTTTCAAAGAAACCGAACTAAACTGAAAATAAACCGGGGCAACGGTTTTACCGGTTGTCGGGGAAACTGATCCACCAACACCTATGGGGACCGGGCCCCTTTCGGTTCAGAGGAGGGCGGAGGCCGCGCAAAGAGCGGATCGAGGAGGTACACGCGAGCAGTTTTACCCAGCTTTGGGCCGCACGGATGCGTAAAACCCTACTGCTGCTTGTTTGTGTGTATTGAATTCTTGCTCAGGAGCGATGGACGCTGCCAGACCGAGCGCGAGAGTGTTCCTGATGTTTTGAATGAGCCCAACCCCCTCTACATTGCGCTTGGGCCTCCTTTTATACTTTCAAGGGGTCACCGACAGGTGGCAACGTAGACTAGAAGGGTAAAAATGGAAAAGGATGCGGTAGGTGCAGCTACCGCTACTGTGGGCACAGTGCACCCTACCTAACTCTGACGGCAGGGGACAAGGTCATTGAATGCCCGTCTGAGTTGCCTAAACAGTGCAAAAAGTGACCGTTAGGAGCGCCACCATTTGCCACGATGGCCTTCTCTTCGTCTTCGCTTGCCACCGCGTACCCCTGGCTGCACAGGCTCCCGCCACGCGCCCCTGAGGAAGCCTCATGGCGACACGCGGGTGGGTGCGCTGGAGCGTGGGTACAGAGTGGCAGCGGACCCCTGGCAAGTACCTTGTCGGGGTCGTCGTCTTGTCGAGTCCAGAAGCTTGTCGCTCACCGGACCTTGCTGGGACATGCGGTGCATCGCGGCAAGTTTCTTGAAGTGCCGTGGTTGGCCTTCCCGGCAAGCTCCTCTTGCTGGGGCCTTGTCTCTTCCTGACAAGATCCTCTTGCCGGGGCCTTGTCTCTTCATCTTGAATGCTTTGTTCTTGAATGGCTCCAAAGGAACCCACGGAGGACTCTGGCGGTCGTCCGGCAAGCCTTGCCGCGCGGTGCTGCAACTGCCCGTGCACAAGTTCGGGATACTAGGGTACCCCTACTCTAGTACACCGACAGGAGCCCCCGGGCCTGGGCCACACACGGTGCCGAGCGCTGTTGGGCCAGGCCCAAAACAGGGCACGGGCACGCGCGGAGCCTGGGTTATGCCGAATCTAACTCCGTATCCGTCGCGCCCCCCGTAACGGCACGCGTCAATCGCGGAGTCGTGGGAGAGATCGTGGGTGGTTGTTTATTTGGAAGGCCGAAATGTCCGCCCCGTCCCTCTTTATAAGCAGGGGAAACAGGGGCATTTCCCCCACCTTCGCCCTTCGCTGCTGCAATCTCAGAAATCTCCGCCGCCCTCTTCCGCTTGCAGAGTTGAAAGAGGGCAGTGCTCCGCCCCCGTCGCTGCTGCCACCACCAGCACCGTCGATCTCCCCCACCGCCTCCGCCATGCCTCCGAAGCCCGGAAAGGGGAAGGCCACGAAGGCCGCGGCCGCGAAAGCTGTGAAGTCGACCCCGAAGCGCAGCGGCTTGAGGCGCTGCGGAAGGAACGGGCCACTTTCCCCCCCCCCCCCCCGAGCTCTCCGCGAAGGAGCTGAGGGAGTGGTACTATCTCTTCTGGTCGACGGAGACGCGGGCGCATCCGCGCACGAAGGTACTCTCCGCCGTCGCCTCGCAAGCAGCTCCAGTTGGCGGATATCCTTTCTTCGCCGTGTTCTTCTACTGCGGGCTCTGCCCGCCATTCTCTGATTTCTTTTGCGACGTCATGAACACCTATGGACTCCACCTCCTTGACTTCACCCCCAACGCCGTTCTGACCATGGCAGTTTTCGCCCATCTATGCGAGAACTTTGTCGGAGTCCACCCCAACGTAGCTCTCTTCCGCCATTTCTTTATGCCTCGTGTCGAGAGAGGGGAACCTCTTGCCGGCGGGATCGCCTGGATCTCGCGGGCCGGCAAGAAGGAGACCTATCTGGAGGGGGAGCTCCGCAGTAAGTGGGACGAGTGGAGAGCAGATTGGTGCTGGGTTGTAGAAGAGAGCCCGCAGCCGTTCACCGCCCTGCGCCAAGCCCCAGCAGTGCGTGGCAATGATTGGAGCGCTCTGTCCGTGGACGACGACAAGCCGAAGATCGCCACCACTCGGATCTTGCGTCTCAGGCTTGCCGGGCTGACTGTAGGAGCTGTCGGCGCAGATTTCCTTCGCCGGCACATCGCCCCTCTACAAGCGAGGGGGAGACCCGCCTGGGAATTTGGAGGCCCGGCGGATATCATGAGGTTGCGCCCAGGCCTCAACTTCAATTTCACCATCATAGAGTTGGACGGGATACTCAAGGAGATATTCAAGCACGACCCACATCATCCTGAGTGGTTCAGGTTGCCGGCAGGCGTCGTTCCTCTGTGCAACAACTCCTCGCGCGACCGCATCTGCGCCATGATGCCGTTGTGTGATTCGCACGGGATCGCTCCAACTTGGCAAGAGCCTGCCGGAGACGTTGTGTAGCAGTTCTTCGACAGCCTAGTGGAAGTAGCGGTCAATGCTGACGACAAGAAGCTCCTCACTCGCGACACCACCGATCAAGAGATGGAACGCATCGCCACCAGGGCGGAAGAGGCGGCGGCAACCGCAGCCGCGGGTGAATTTGGGTTCACGGTTGAGGAAGCGGACGCGTCATCGGCGATGAGTCTTGCTGAGCGGGAGTGGCCCAAAGACGAAGAAGAGCTTGCCGCGCCCGACGCCGAGTTGAGTGAGCCCGCCGAGGGTGCGAGCGGCCCGCCATCTGCGGGGAGCTTGCCGGGAACAGGGCCCGGAACGCAGCCCCCAGTGCAGCCAAGAAGGCGCCTCCGCAGGATCGGGGACGCAGCAGGGCGGCAAGCTGGTCAACAGCCACAGCGCCGCGCGACGCACTCCGCCGCGGCAAGTACGGTTGCCGCGGGTGCGCCTCCCGCCACAGTGGCAACTGGGGCGGGGTCATCTCGGGATGGCGCCGCAGTCCCCGCCAAGCGGCCAAGGGATCCCACCCCTCCACCTCGTCGCGCCGGAGGTGGGCCGAACTTCGACCTCTCCGCGCTCAGCTCCGACGAGGAAGAGGAAGAAGAGTAAGATTCCCTTGTTGTTCTTGTAGTTCTTCAACTTGCCATTCCTGTCTTGCATCTGATCTGACCCACCCTGGACTCTCCCTTTTCAGGACTCTGGCCCAGAGGGCGGCGAAGAGGGCCAAGGCTTAGGTGGTGGTCATCGAGGACGAGCCCACTGCGACGACAGGAGGCGCGCCCGAGACCACCTTGCCGGATCTGGCCATTCCTTCGCAGAGCAGCCCCCAGTGTAAGCATATGGTTTACTTTCTGCTTCTGGGTGCGCGTGGTTGCTCTTTTCCTTTGTTGACATCTGATCACTGGTTTGTTTGTGCAGGAGCAGAACAGCTTCATCAGGAGGGCGTGGTGATCTCCTCCGACTCGTCGTCTGCTTCGACTATGCCGCCAAGGGCGGACTCCCCGACAAGGGAGTGTTCTCCGGTAAGGGAGGAGTCTCCGGCAAGGGACAGCGCTAACGATCCGTCGGTGGTGGAGCTTATGACAGCGGATCCCAGCACAGGTAATCCTTCCTGCCCGAAACTTTCTTTGTATTCTTCTGCTGATTTTTCTTCTTGAGTGCTTGTTTGACTTCTCATTCTTCTCCGGTCGTCAGGTCCACCCTCCGCGGATCCGATGGAGACCGAGGCGGGCGGCGGAGAGGATGCGCGCGGCAACACTGATGATGCCGCGGCCGCCGAAGACGGAGCTGGTGCCGATGTGCCTGCCGGTGAAGAGGCCGCCAAGGCTGCCGCCGAGGAAGCTGGCGGGGGATCTGGCGATCGCACTGACGACCCTGAGGCCGCAGGAGCGTCAGGCACTGCACCGACCGCCGATCCCTCCGCGGATCCGAGGAGCCCCAGCCCGGCGCCTATCTGAAGGCTAGCGAGGGCATCTTCATCAAGCTCCCTTGTGCGTCAAGCTCCAAGGTGCCGGTGGAAGGAGAAGTTTTGGATGGGGAGGTGCTCGCCTCCGCCGGGTTGTCGATCGTTGACACGCCAGGAAGCAGCAGTGATGAGCCCGAGGAGGAGCGGCTGCTGTGGAGGCTGCTGGCGCTCTATCACGCCCGTCAAGTCAAGTTGGAGTCTCGGGAAGCGCTCGTCGCGAAAGCGAGCGTGGATATAGAGAAGCGCACGGAGGAGCTCCGGGGTTTTCGCCAGGAAGCTCTCCGGGCCTTGGCGGAGGAGCGGGAGCAGCTTGCTGAAGAGCGGAAGGCCTTCCTCCTCGAGAAGGCCGAAGGTGAAGAGCAGCAGCGGCTCACCGGCGAGAAGCTGCACGCGCGAGAAGGCGAGCTGGCTCAGCGGAAAGTGAACCTCGACAGCCACGAGGAGGAGCTTGCCGCGCGGGAACTGGCACTTGGCGGGTCGCTCCAAGAGGCAAAGGATGCGGCTGCGGCTGCCGAGACCGCCAAGAAGGAATTGGAAGTAAAGGTGGCGCAGCTGGAGGCTGATCTGAGGGTGGGTGGCGAAGAGCTTGCCGCGCTCAAGCGGGAGCGCGAGAAGGATGCCCTTGCCCACGGTGAGCTGCAGGGCCAACTCTCCGAGAAGGGTAAAGAGCTGCGTGCCGCCATGAATTCCAATGCTGATCTGGAGCTGAAGCTGGCCACCTTGACGGAGACGTTGGACGGCGCCAAGAAACGGGAGGCGGACTTGAAGAAGGACATCAAGGCCAATGAGGCGCTGCTAGCGAGGGCCGCCGAAACCCAGAATCTTCTCAGAGATACTGTGGCGCTCTGGACGGAGGGCCTCGTGAACATTGCTGCTATCATCGAAGAGGAGCTGGTGCAATTGGGGGTGGAAGGCTTCGGGTACTCCTCCGACGAGAACCTCCAACCCAGCGCCAAGCTCACTCTGTTCTTCAAAGGCGTGGCGGCGGCGCTCCAGCAACTCCGGGAACGGATCCCAAAGCAGTTGGCCGACGAGTCACGCTCGATTTGTGCCGGAGTTCTGGAGAAGGTGCTGGTGAAGGTGGCCTTCCGCAATCCGGGCCTCAACCTCACCAACGTCCTCAAGAGGCTGCCGGTGGACGCTGATCTTGACGCACTTAAGGCCCTCGTCGCACCCATTGTGGACAGGGTGAACGAGGTCAAAAGGGTTGATGACGGTCGCGTAGATTAGGCCGTTTGTTTTCTTCTTTTCTTGTCGCTGCCAGTTATGTGATGGGAACACTTTATTAGAGGCGCGACAAGTTATTTTTGTAATATAACTCTATCTTAGGCAAAAAATTGCTGTGTTACTTCCTTTACTCGACTCTTGGCTTTGTATGGTTCTGCCCTACGCTTTCTAGGGAAACTTGCCGGTGCAGGCACCCTTGCCGCGAGCGCCGAGTGCGGAACTTCAGCAGCCTGCTGGCGGGGTCGCTACCGAAAAGCAACCTTGTCGCAACTAGTTGCAGCTCACTTAAGTTGTTGAGCGGACTCGAAACAAAGTAAGGGCGCAGCTAGCTACGAGTTGGTTCCTCCGCGCACAGGTTTTCCATACAAAGCACGGTCGTTCAAGGAAAATAACTCAAAAACTTAAAAAACTGATTGCTCAAACTTTAGCAACTTAGCTTTTCTGTCGTCTGCTTCCCGGCAAGGAGAAACTTTCTTGAACGGCCTGGTCCACACCATTATCTTCTCCTTCCCCCCCCTGTAAACCTTGTGGGCGAGGGACCCTTCCTTCTTTTGAGAAAGAAATAGAGAAATAAAGTAATGATATGGAGCCTTGGGCTCGTTATTGCTTACCGGGGTCTGGTGCTGCACAAAGTGTCAGATAACATATGCGAAAAAGGATTATAGCATAAAAAAACTGACAAGATGTGCGGGGCACATGAATTTTACTGGTGCACGGGGTCTGCGCCCGGCTTTGTACAAAGGATTACATGCATCAGCGGCAAGACTTGTACAAAAGGTGGTTGCCGGAAAAGCTTCCGGCAACCGCGCCCTACGGGTAAAACTTACGAAGATGTTCAATGTTCCAGGAGTTGCTCACGGGAATGCCATCTTCAGTCTCAAGGCGGACAGCGCCGGGCCTAGTGACTCGTTTCACCCGATAAGGGCCTTCCCACTTCGGCGTCAACTTGTTGGAATTCTTGGCGGACTGAACACACCGAAGAACAAGGTCGCCTTCCTCGAAGCTCCTGGCTTTAACTTTGCGGCTATGGTAGCGACGCAAAGCTTGCTAGTAGCGAGCGACTCGCACAGCAGCCTGGAGACGGTCTTCCTCAAGGAGCAGCGCGTCATCTTGGCGCAACTGCTCTTGCTCGAGCTCATCATAAGCAAGCACTCGAGGTGACCCGTAAACGAGTTCCGTGGGGAGAACTGCCTCTGCTCCGTAGACTAGAGCGAAGGGTGTCTGGCCAGTGGCTCGATTTGGCGTCGTCCTGATCGACCAAAGAACCACCGGCAGCTCCTCGATCCAGTTTCTTCCGCACTTGTGCAGCCTATCAAAAGTTCTGGTCTTGAGGCCTCGCAGCACTTCAGCGTTTGCCCTATCCGCTTGACCGTTGCTTCTCGGATGAGCAACAGAAGCGAAGCAGACCTTGGCGCCAAGATCTTGGACGTACTACATGAAGGTGCGGCTCGTAAATTGCGTGCCGTTGTCAGTGATGATCCTGTTAGGAACCCCGAAATGGCAAACAATCGACTTGAAGAACTTGACTGCTGACTGTGCTGTCACCTTCCTCACTGGTTCCACTTCCGGCCACTTTGTGAACTTGTCGATTGCAACGTACAAGAACTCAAAGCCCCCGACAGCTCGGGGGAAGGGGCCGAGGATGTCGAGCCCCCAGACCGAAAATGGCCAGGATAAAGGGATCGTCTGGAGAGCTTGAGCTGGTTGGTGTATCTGCTTGGAATGGAACTGGCATGCTTCACACTTGGTTACTTGTGCAGTTGCATCCTGGAGGGCTGTCGACCAGAAGAAGCCTTGTCGGAATGCTTTGCCGGCAAGTGCTCTTGCACCAATGTGGTGACCACATATGCCTCCATGTATCTCTGCCAACAGCTGTTGTCCATCTTCCCGGCAAATGCACTTTAATTTCACACCGTTGAGTCTTATTCTGTACAGTGTGCTGTCGACAAACTTGTACATACTTGACTGCTGGGCTACTTTTTCAGCTTCTTCTTGCTCTTTGGGGAGCTCTCCTGTCTGAAGGAAACGGACAATCTGCTACGCCCATGCTGGAGCTTGTGGCTCGACAACAAGGACTAAAGGCATATCTGTTGCTGCGGGAACATCCGCTTCCACGGCAAGAACCTGCGGCTCTGCCGGAGCGTGATGCTCCCCGACAAGCTTGCCGGAGCAAGACTTGTCGGGAGCGTCTGCTTCAACGAAACAAGCCATAAGGCTTGCCGGAGCAAACTGCTCCTCAGCACTCTTGGCGTCTATCTTGGGGACCTTCTTGGCGGCGGCTTCGGGAAGCTCTGCCGGAAAGTAGTCACCAGAAACCAACTTCCTCTTCTTATTCTGTCCAGTTAATGGTGTCACGGATGGTTGAGTCAGCTTGAGCACAAAGATCCCTGGTTCCACAGGCAACTTTAGTGCAGCGCACTTTGACATGCCATCAGCAATGTCATTCTGAGCTCGCGGAACATGCTCCATTTGCAGGCCGTCAAAGTGTTCTTCTAGCTTTCTCACTTCATCAACATAATCTTCCATCAATGGACTCTGGTAGTTCTTGTTCAGTTGGCGGACGACAAGCTGCGAGTCACCCCTTACAATGAGTTTCTTGATCCCAAGGTCGGCTGCGATTCTGAAGCCGGCAAGCAAACCTTCATACTCCGCAGTATTGTTCATTGCTTGCTCCTTGGGAAAGTGCATCTGGACTACGTACTTGAGGTGCTCTCTGGTGGGTGCGATAAGCAGCACGCCAGCACCGGCACCTTGCAGCGAAAAGGCACCATCAAAGTACATCAGCCACTCTTTGCTTGTCTCCTTAACGGGGATGCTCGTCTCTGGAATTTCTTCGTCTGGGGTTGGCGTCCATTCTGCTATGAACTCTGCCAATGCCCTGCTTTGGATCGTCGCAGTGCTCTCAAACTTGAGGCCAAAGCTTGACAGTTCCAATGCCCACTCGACAATCCTGCCTGTTGCTTCTGGATTCTGCAGTATCCTCTTCAGCGGAAAGCGAGTGACAACTGTGATCTCGTGTGCCTGGAAGTAATGGCGCAGCTTTCTCGAGGCCATGAGAAGGCCGAAAAGCAATTTCTGTACGCCAGAATACCTTGATCTAGCCCCCTGGAGAAGGGAGCTGACAAAGTAAACTGGGCGCTGCACCATCTTATTCTGCACCTCCTTGCACGTCTGCGCAGATTCATCTTTGTCGGGACCAGAGCTTGTCGGAGAAGCCCCCTGCTTGTCGCTGGATTCACTTGTCGCGGTCGCTGGCTCATCATCCGCCTCCCTCTCTGCTACTAACGCAGCACTAACCACTTGATTGGTTGCCGCTAGGTACATCAGCAACTTCTCTTGTGGCTTAGGTGCGACAAGTATTGGAGTGGAGGACAGGTACCTCTTCAAGTCCTGCAGTGCATCCTCCGCTTCCGAAGTCCATTTCATTGGACCTGCCTTTTTCAATATTTTGAAAAACGGCAGGGCGCGCTCAGCAGACTTAGAGATAAACCTACTGAGAGCAGCCACGCAACCGGCAAGCCTTCGCACATCCTTGACGCGCTTCGGTGCTTCAATCTGCTCGATGGCCTTGATCTTGTCGGGGTTGGCTTCAATTCCCCGCTGAGACACAAAGAACCTGAGAAGCTTGCCGGAAGGGACTCCAAACACGCACTTCTCGGGGTTGAGCTTGAGGTTGATCTTGCGCAGATTTGCAAAAGTTTCTTCTAAATCTTGGATCAGGGTAGCCTTGTCCTTGCTCTTGACCACTATATCATCCATGTAGGCTTCCACATTTCTGTGTATCTGTGGCTCAAAAGCGACATGGACTACCCTTGCAAATGTTGAACCAGCATTCTTCAACCCAAAGGGCATCCGTACAAAACAGTATGTGCCGCAAGGGGTGATAAATGCGGTTTTTTCCTCATCCTCTTCTGCCATGAAGATTTGATGGTATCCTGAATATGCATCAAGAAATGAAAGCAAATCACATCCTGCCGTGGAGTCAACAATCTGGTCAATGCGCGGCAAGGGAAATGGGTCTTTGGGACAAGCTTTATTGACATCAGTGAAGTCTATACAAAGCCTCCATTTACCGTTCGCCTTGCGCACGACTACAGGATTGGCCAACCACGTGGGATGGAGCACTCCTCTGACAAGGCCTGTTGCTTCCAATTTCCTGATCTCTTCTGCAATGAACTGTTGGCGCTCCACTGCTTGCTTCCTGACTTTCTGCTTGACGGGCCGAGCATGAGGACAAACGGCTAGGTGGTGCTCAATTACTTTCCTGGGAACACCGGGGATATCAGAGGTTGCCATGCAAACACGTCGACATTCGCCCGCAGGAAAGCAATGAGCGCGCTTTCCTATTTGGGGTCAAGCGTGGCACTGATGGTGAAGGTACCACCAGTGCCGTCCTCCTTGGTGGACACCTTCTTGGTCTCGGGTGGAGCTGCCATCGTCTTCTTGCACTTGCCGGTGGAGCTCGATGGTGCGTCCTCGACGGTAGCGCAGCACTCCGAAGAGGTGCGCTTGCCGGAGTGGGCATCAGAGCTCTTGCCAGACTTTGTCTTCTTCTTCCCCCCGGGAGCTTCAGCGGCAAGTGTGTTGTGATCAGCTGCGGCTGCTGCTTCCCGGTAGATCTTGTCGGCACAGATAAGAGCATCCTTCTTGTCGCCAGGGACAGAGATGACACTTATTGGGCCTGGCATTTTCAGTATGTTGTACGTATAGTGAGATGCTGCCATGAACTTGGCGAGTGCCGGACGGCCAAGGATTCCATTGTAAGGTAATGGAAAGTCGGCAACGTCAAACGCGACCCTCTCAGTCCTGAAGTTCAGCTCGCTGCCAAATGTGACCGGCAGCGTGATCTTTCCCTTCGGCTTGCTTCTTCCCGGGCTGATTCCTTGGAATGTGCCGGTCTCCTCGAGCTCACTGTCAGGGATCTGGAGTTTCTGAAGGACCGCGGAGGAGATCAGATTCAAGCCGGCCCCGCCATCAACTAGCATCTTCATGACCTTGAGGTTGCGGATAGTTGGTGAAACCAACATCGGCAAGCACCCGACCGCAGTTACGCGATCAGGGTGGTCCTCAATGTCGAAGATGATAGGCGTGCTGGACCATTTCAGAGGCTTGCGTGACTCTACGGATGGTTCCGCTGCATTAACCTCCCGCATCCACTGCTTGAGTTGGTGGTGCGAAGTATGCAGAGAAGCACCACCGTCAACGCACAGGACCTCTATAGCTTTCTGATATTCCTGCTCATCGGCCTCATCATCATCCACGTCTTCGTCATTGTCGTCGTCTTCATCCTTGTCGCGGCCACGGGGAGGCCTATCTCCTTGCCGCTGCTTGGCCTTGCCGCGGCGTCCTCCCCGGCCGGGGCGTTTCTTGCCAGCTCCTCCAGCACCTTCCTGGGCCTTCTCCTTGTCGTGTCGCTCGTATTCAGCTTTCTGCAGCTCAACGAGCTGCTCAACCTTCTTGCAACTCTGGAGATCGTGGCCCTTGGTGCGGTGGATCTTGCAATACTGCTTGCCGGAGCCGTCCTGCTTGTCGGCGGCCGCCACAGGCTGGGCCTCCCTGCCGGAGCCACCATCCTTAGTTTCCTTGGCGCCACCTCCGTTGCCGGCCTGCTCGACAGCTAGCACTTCCTTGCCCTTCCTCCTTCTGTTGTTCCGCCGCCGGCCTTTCTTTGCCGGGGCGGCATCCTCACTGTCGGATCCTCCTGCTCCTGTACTCTCTCCGGGGAGCCTCCTCCCATCTTCAGCGCGTGCACACTTGTCGGCCAGGGCGTAAAGCTCGCTGACGTCTCTGATCTTACACATCGCCATCTCCTCCCTCATCCTTCAGTTTCGCACGTTCTGATGGAACGCGCTGATGACCGCGGCAGGGTGGACGTCTGGGATGTTGTGCTGTACACGGCTGAATCTCTGAATGTATTTGCGCAGTGGCTCCCCTTCCTTCTGGGCGAGCAGATGAAGATCGCTCTCTTGGCCATGTGGCTTGTGGCCGCCTGTAAAGGCGCCGACAAACTGATGGCATAAATCTTCCCAAGAGGAGATGGAATTGTCCGGCAAATGCATGAGCCAGGACCTAACGTTGGGCTTGAGTACCATCGGGAAGTAGTTGGCAAGGATCTTGTCGTCCCGTCCCCCGGCAGCCTGCACCGCGATGGTGTAGATGCTGAGAAACTCTGATGGATGCGTCTTGCCGTCGTACTTCTCTGGTACGTCTGGTTTGAAATTCTTTGTGCTGGGCCACTGGACTTGCCGCAGCTCACGGGTGAACGCAGGACAACCTACCGCGTACGGCAGATCGCCTGGTTCCCTTGGCGCATGCATGTCAACAGAGGGTCCAGCGCGCTTGTCGGATTGACATCGCGCTTCTCTTTGGCGCTCGATGCGGGTTCGAGCGTCTTCTTGTTGTCGTTCATGGAGAACTTGGCGCTGGTCGCGACGAGCTCGTGGGTCCGACGACGCGGTGGAGCCGCTGTCGGGGTGGACCCAGTGAGTCGGTGATTTTGTCCTTCATAGTGGGGAGTGCATGGAAGTCGCACCTCCCCCGGTCTTGTTGCCATCGGCTCGCATCCGGCTGTCCTGCCGCGGCAGCGAGGTGCTTGGTTGCCGCGCAGTGTCGCCGTTGGCGAAGCCGATGAGGCTCTGGATAGTGGCCCTCCATTCATCGGTCTTGTCCGCTGTCGGAGGATAGTCTAGGAGCAGTTGAGCTCGCGCCAAGGCTTCTGCTGGAGTGGTGGGCGGCGGAGGTGAACGGTGCGAGGAGTGGGGCGTGCTCGGACTCCTAACCACGTTAGAAGGAGCAGTGCCCCGTCCAGGCGACCGTACTTCGCTCGAGCCAGCATGTTGACGTGCATGTTGGTCTTGAGCGCCACGAGAACCACCAGCTTGATCTTGGCCTAGCGGACGTATGGCGTTGAGAATGCCATGACGCTACTGGTCCGCGCCTCCTGAGAGGGGCGCGGTGCACGCATGGACGTCGAGGTCTATGCCGCCTTGTCCTTGGACTTGGCCGCACTGGGGGCTCCCTCGTCGACGCCCATTCTTCCGCCAGCGTCCACTCCACCACCCGTTTACTCCGGAGGCGGTGAAAGCGATGCAGATGGAACAGCTGCCTCCGAATCCTTCTTCTTCGGTGGCATGTCGATGAAGACGATGAAGATTTAGCTCGCGTGCATGCCGGATCGGGTTTGCACAATCTCGACGCCCCCTACCTGGCGCGCCAAAGATGTTGGGGAAACTGATCCACCAACACCTATGGGGACCGGGCCCCTTTCGGTTCGGAGGGGGGCGGAGGCCGCGCAAAGAGCGGATCGAGGCGGTACACGCAAGAAGTTTTACCCAGCTTCGGGCCGCACGGATGCGTAAAACCCTACTGCTGCTTGTTTGTGTGTATTGAATTCTTGCTCAGGAGCGATGGACGCTGCCAGACCGAGCGCGAGAGTGTTCCTGATGTTTCGAATGAGCCCAACCCCCTCTACGTTGTGCTTGGGTCTCCTTTTATACTTTCAAGGGGTCACCGACAGGTGGCAACGTAGACTAGAAGGGTAAAAATGGAAAAGGATGCGGTAGGTGCAGCTACCGCTACTGTGGGCACAGTGCACCCTACCTAACTCTGACGGCAGGGGACAAGGTCATTGAATGCCCGTCTGAGTTGCCTAAACAGTGCAAAAAGTGACCGTTAGGAGCGCCACCGTTTGCCACGATGGCCTTCTCTTCGTCTCCGCTTGCCACCGCGTACCCCTGGCTCCACAGGCTCCCGCCACGCGCCCCTGAGGAAGCCTCATGGCGACACGCGGGTGGGTGCGCTGGAGCGTGGGTACAGAGTGGCAGCGGACCCCCGGCGAGTACCTTGTCGGGGTCGTCGTCTTGTTGAGTCCAGAAGCTTGTCGCTCACCGGACCTTGCCGGGACGTGCGGTGCATCGTGACAAGTTTCTTGAAGTGCCGTGGTTGGCCTTCCCGGCAAGCTCCTCTTGCCGGGGCCTTGTCTCTTCCCGAAAAGATCCTCTTGCCGGGGCCTTGTCTCTTCATCTTGAATGCTTTGTTCTTGAATGGCTCCAAAGGAACCCACGGAGGACTCTGGCGGTCGTCCGGCAAGCCTTGCCGCGCGGCGCTGCAACTGCCCGTGCACAAGTTCGGGATACTAGGGTACCCCTACTCTAGTACACCGACACCGGTCCACGGCGATTTTGTCGGCGGCGGTGGTTTACGACGGTTTTTTCATGACGGCGGGCTTCGATGGCGGTGGCGGCGCTTGCAGCGGCGAGGCGTTGGCGGTGGCAGCAGCTACGCGGAGGCGGTGCAAGGTGGATGCGGCACGGGTGGGCAGCGGCGGCGGATCGGCAGAGGGCGGAGGCGGCGATCTGCGGCGGCGGCGCTGGAGCATGCGGCGGCGGTGAGAAGCGGGGAGGGAAGGAAGAGAGAAGAGGGGGTCGGGCGGCGGCTTAAATAAGCGGAGGGGGCGACGGGTGGCATGAAGGAGGGGTCAAGGCGGCGGGGTGGAGGCCGAATCGGCCACGGCAGCAGCGCTGGCGTGCGGGCGGCGGACTCCCGCTCGGGTGGGAGACGGCGCGGCGAGGCTGGGCTTTGTCCTGGCCCGGTTGGAGTTGGGCCGGCCCAGTTCGGCGGAGGAAATTGTTTTTTTACAATTTAACTGAAAGTAAACTAAAACCAAATAAAACAAAATATACTATAGGCAAATAATATATCAAAATTTTTCAGAAAAAGATTATCTACCACATGAACATTTTTCTAGTATCAAATAAATTCTACAAAAATTAAAATAAAGTAAAGAGTGCTACAGCTCTAATAAAATCCAATAAAAATCATTTTAAAAATACAAAAATGATTTCAAATTTATTTCTCTCCAATTTTCCATTGTATGGAATCATTTTACCCTATTTCTATATATTTTATTTTTGGAGAAAAATAATTTGAATAAAAATCCAAATAACTCCAACTTAAAAATAATTTAAAAGGACTTTAAATTTGTTCCTTTTAAACTTCCAACTCATATTTCATATGTTTGAAGAAGTCATTTTAACTTCTCTCATGAAAATCATTGAGTTGCTTAAAATTTCTGAATTTGAAATAGTTCCAAATGGAATTCAAATAGTTTCAAACCCATTTCATTTATTTAAATGGAAGAAGTCATATCATCTTCACTCAAGGGTTTTGTGATAAAAAGAATTTGAATTCATGGAGATCAGAAAGCAAGGTTGAAAGTTTGGGAATGTCCTTTTATTCCCTCTCATTCAACTTTCAAAAAGTTTCGAATTTCACTCAATTTCACACAAGCAACTACACCACAATCAAACAATCAATCAAGTCTATCTATTTAATATAACATTCCAAAATTTAGAATTTTGGGATGTTACATACGGGCACATAATTCCTATTTGCAACAATAAGAGCATCATTAATTCTTCCCATAGGCTTCTTAATGGTGGAATCCACAAGATGCAAGTTTAAAGAACAATAATCAAATTCACGGAAACCTAGCAAATCACACAAAGTTTTAGGAATTGTGGAAACACTAGCACCCAAATCACATAAAGAAAAGCATTGATGATCTTTAATCTTAATTTTATTAGTAGGTTCCCACTCATCATGAAGATTTCTAGGGATAGAAACTTCCAATTCAAGCTTTTCTTCATAAGATTGCATTAAAGCATCAACGATATGTTTAGTAAAAGCTTTATTTTGACTATAAGCATGCGGAGAATTTAGCACGAATTGCAAAAAGGAAATACAATCTATTAAAGAACAATTATCATAATTAAATTCCTTGAAATCCAAGATAGTGGGTTCATTGTTATTTAAAGTTTTGACCTCTCCAATCCCACTTTTATCAATTTTGGCATCAAGATCTAAAAACTCCGAATCATTGGGACACCTTCTAACTAAAGTTGACTCATCTCCAGTCCCATCATTATCAAGATTCATATTGCAAAACAAAGATTTAATAGGAGACACATCAATAACTTTTAGATCTTCATCTTTATTATCATGGAAACTAGAAGAACACGCTTTCACAAGGCAATCTTTTTTAGCATGCATCCTAGTGGTTCTTTCTTTGCACTCATCAATGGAAATTTTCATAGCTTTGAGAGACTCATTTATATCATGCTTGGGTGGAATAGATCTAAGTTTCAAAGAATCAACATCAAGAGAAATTCTATCCACGTTCCTAGCCAACCCATCAATCTTAGACAATTTTTCTTCAATCAAAGCATTGAAACTCTTTTGTGAACTAATAAATTCTTTAATATTATATTCAAAATCAGAGGGCTTCTTATTATAATTTCCATAATAATTGTTGTAGGAATTACCATAATTATTAGAAGAATTACTAGGAAACGGCCTAGGATTAAAATTACCTCTATACGCGTTATTACCAAAATTGTTCCTACCAACAAAATTCACATCCATAGATTCATTATTATTATCAATCAAAGTAGGCAAAGGCATATCATTAGGATCAGAAGAAACACTTTTATTAGCAAACAAATTCATAAGTTCATCCATCTTTCCACTCAAAACATTGATTTCTTCTATAGCATGCACCTTTTTATTAGTAGATCTTTCAGTATGCCATTAAGAATAATAAACCATAATATTATCTAGGAGTTTAGTAGCTTCTCCTAAAGTGATTTCCATAAAAGTGCCTCTTGCGGCCGAATCTAAAAGATTTCTAGAAGCAAAGTTCAATCCAGCATAAAATTTTTGTATAATCATCCAAAGATTCAAACCATGTGTGGGGGCAATTATGTATCATTAATTTCATCCTCTCCCAAGATTGGGAAACATGTTCATGATCAAGTTGCTTAAAATTCATAATATCGTTTCTAAGAGTGATGATCTTAGCGGGAGGAAAATACTTAGAGATAAAAGCATCTTTGCACTTATTCCATGAATTGATACTATTTTTAGGCAAAGACGAAAACCAAGTTTTAGCATGATCTCTAAGAGAAAACTGGAATAGCTTCAGTTTAACAATATCATTATCCACACATTTCTTCTTTTGCATATCACACAAATCAACAAAGTTGTTTAGATGGCTAGCGGCGTCTTCACTAGGAAGGCCGGAACATGGATCTTTCATGACAAGATTCAGCAAGGCAGCATTAATTTCACAAGATTCAGCATCAGTAAGAGGAGCAATCGGAGTGCTAATAAAATCATTATTTTTGGTATTGGAAAAGTCACATAACTTAGTATTATCTTGAGCCATCATGATGAGCAAGCAATCCAACACTCAAACAAACAAGAAACAAGCAAAAAGAGGCAAACTGGAAAAGAGAAGGGGAACAACAAAAGAGGGCGAATAAAACGACAAGGGTGAAGTGGGGGAGAGGAAAACGAGAGGCAAATGGAAAATAATGTAATGCGAGGGATAAGTGTTTGTGATGGGTACTTGGTATGTCTTGACTTGTGCGTAGACTGCCCGACAACAGCGCTTGAAATCCTTCGTGCTACCTCTTGAGCACTGCGTTGGTTTTCCCTTGAAGAGGAAAGGGTGATGCAACAAAGTAGCGTAAGTATTTCCCTCAGTTTTTGAGAACCAAGGTATCAATCCAGTAGGAGGCCACACACAAGTCCCTCGTACCTACACAAACAAATAAGAACCTCGCAACCAATGCGATAAAGGGGTTGCCAATCCCTTCACGGTCACTTACGAGAGTGAGATCTGATAGAGATAATAATGATAAGATAAATATTTTTGGTATTTTTATGATATAGATTGAAAGTAAAGATTGCAAAGTAAAATAAATTGGAAACTTATATGATGGAAGATAGACCCGGGGGCCATAGGTTTCACTAGTGGCTTCTCTCAAGATAGCATAAGTATTACGGTGGGTGAATGAATTACTGTCGAGCAATTGATAGAAAGCGAATAATTATGAGAATATCTAGGCATGATCATGTATATAGGCATCACGTCCATGACAAGTAGACCGACTCCTGACTGTATCTACTACTATTACTCCACACATCGACCGCTATCCAGCATGCATCTAGAGTATTACGTTCATAAGAACAGAGTAACGCCTCAGGTAAGATGACATGATGTAGAGGGATAAACTCAAGCAATATGATATAAACCCCATATTTTTATCCTCGATGGCAACAATACAATACGTGTCGTTTCCCTTTCTATCACTGGGATCGAGCACAGCAAGATTGAACCCAAAGCTAAGCACTCCTCCCATTGCAAGAATGATCAATCTAGTAGGCCAAACCAAACTGATGATTCGAAGAGACTTGCAAAGATAACCAATCATGCATAAAAGATTTCAGAGAAGAATCAAATATTGTTCATAGATAGACTTGATCATAAGCCCACAATTCATCAGATCTCAACAAACACACCGCAAAAAGAGTTACATTGAATAGATCTCCAAGAAGATCGTGGAGAACTTTGTACTGAGATCCAAAGAGAGAGAAGAAGCCATCTAGCTAATAACTATGGACCCGAAGGTTTGAAGTAAACTACTCACACATCATCGGAGGGACCATGGAGTTGATGTAGAGGCCCTCCGTGATCAATGCCCCCTCCGGTGGAGCTCCGGAAAAGGCCCCAAGATGGGATCTCTTGGGTACATAAGTTTGCGGCGGTGTAAATAGGGTTTTGTGGTGCTCCTGGATGTTTTCGGGGTATGTGAACATATATAGGAGGAAGAAGTAGGTCGGTTGAGCCACGAGGGGGGAGGGCGCGCCCCCTGCCTCATGGCCACCTTGTTGGTTGCTTGACGTCCACTCCAAGTCCTCTGGAGCATGTTTGTTCCAAAAATCACGCTCCCGAAGGTTTCATTCCGTTTGGACTCCATTTGATATTCCTTTTCTGTAAAACACTAAAATAGAAAAAACAACAATTTGCACTGGGCCTTGGGTTAATAGGTTAGTCCCAAAAATAATATAAAAGTGTAAAATAAAGCCCATTAACATCCAAAACAGGTAATATAATAGCATGGAACAATCAAAAATTATAGATATGTTGGAGACGTATCAAACTTCAATCCCCAAAGCCATGCAATAATCATTGAAAGCATGTGGCAGATGGCATGCATGCGCCGGCTGATACGTCTGTAACGTATCTATAATTTTTTATTGTTCCATGCTATTGTATTATCTGTTTGGAATGTTTTATATGCATTAGTACACTATTTTATATTATTTTTGTGACTAACTTATTAACTTAGAGCCCAATGCCAGTTTTTGTTTTTCCTTGTTTTTGAGCTTTGCAGAAAAGGAATACCAAATGGAGTCCAAATGGTATAAAACCTTCGCGGTGATTTTTCTTGGACCATAAGACACCCCGGAGACTTGGAGTTCAAGTCAGAAGAGCCACGAGACGGCGACAAGATGGGAGGGAGCATCCAGGGGGTAGGGCGTGCCCCTACCTTGTGGGCCCCTCGTGACTCCCCTGACCAAATTCTTCGTCCTATATATTTACATATATTCCCAAACCACCAGAGCATCCATGAAAACACTTTTCCACCACCGCAACCTTCTTTTCCCATGAGATCCCATCCAGGGGCCTTTTTTGGCATCCTGTCAGAGGGGGATTCGATCATGGAGGGCTTCTACATCAACCATATTGCCTTTTCGATGAAGCGTGAGTAGATTACCTCAGACCTACGGGTCCATGGCTAGTAGCTAGTGTTGGGGAACATATCATGCAATTTCAAAAAATTCCCATGCTCACGCAAGATCTATCTAGGAAATACATAGCAACGAGAGGGAGAGAGTGTGTCTACATACCCTCGTAGACCGAAAGCGAAAGCATTTGACAACACGGTTGATGTAGTCGAACTTCCTCTCGTTCCGACCGATCAAGCACCAAATGTACGGCACCTCCGAGTTCTACACACGTTCATCTCGATGATGTCCCTCGAACTCTTGATCCAGGAAAGTGTTGAGGGAGAGTTCTGTCAGCATGGCAGTGTGGTGACGGTGATGGTGAAGTAATCCGCGCAGGGCTTCTCCTAAGAACTATGTGAATATGACCTGAGGCGTGAACTATGGAGGGGGCGCCGCACACGGCTAACAACTGTTGATTGCGTGTTCTAGCGATGCCCCCCATATAATATATATATATATATATATATATATATATAGGTTGGAGGGGAGGAGAGGTAGCCAAGGGGACGCCCCAAGTAGGAGGAATCCTACTTGGGTTCCTACCAATTCGACCTCCCCTCTTTCCTATTCCTATTCGGAGTAGGAAGGGAATAGGGGGAAGGGGGAATCCTATTCCCTTTTTCCTTTCCTTCTTCCCATTTCCTTCTCCAATTTGGCCAGCCCATATGGGGGGGGGGCGCACCAGCCCCTTTGTGGCTGGTGTGTTTCCCTTCTTGGCCCATAAGACCCATATCTTTGCCAGGGCTGCCCAGAACCCCTTCTGGTGCACCGATATGTACCCGGTACCCCCGGAACACTTCCGGTGTTCGGATACCATCGTCCAATATATGAATCTTTACCTCTCGACCATTTCGAGACTCCTCGTCATGTTCGTGATCTCATCCGGGACTCCGAACAACATTCGGTCACCAAATCACATAAAACATATAATACAAAATCGTCATCGAACATTAAGCATGCGGACCCTACGGGTTCGAGAACTATGTAGACATGACCGAGATTCCTCTCCGGTCAATAACCAATAGCGGAACCTGGATGCTTATATTGGCTCCCACTATTGGGGAACGTAGCATAAATTCAAAATTTTCCTACGTGTCACCAAGATCTATCTATGGAGTCATCTAGCAACGAGGGAGGAGTGGATCTACATATCCTTGTAGATCGCGCGCGGAAGCATTCAAGAGAACGGGGTTGATGGAGTCGTACTCGTCGTGATCCAAATCACCGATGATCCTAGCGCCGAACGGACGGCACCTCCGCGTTCAATACACGTACGGAGCAGCGACGTCTCCTCCTTCTTGATCCAGCAAGGGGGGAGGAGAGGTTGATGGAGATCCAGCAGCACGACGGCGTGGTGGTGGAAGTAGCGGGATTCCAACAGGGCTTCGCCAAGCGCTGCGGGAGGAGGGAGATGTGTCATGGGAGGGAGAGGGAGGCGCCAGGGCTTAGGTATGGTTGCCCTCCCTTTCCCCCACTATATATAGGGCCAAGGGAGAGGGGGGGCACAGCCTTGGCCCTTCCTCCAAGGAAGGGTGCGGCCAGGGGAGGAGTCCCTCCTCCCCAAGGCACCTCGGAGGTGCCTTCCCCCTTTAGGACTCTTCCTTTCCCTCTTCTCTTGGCGCATGGGCCTCTTGGGGCTGGTGCCCTTGGCCCATATAGGCCAAGGCGCACCCCCTACAGCCCATGTGGCCCCCCGGGGCAGGTGGCCCCACCCGGTGGACCCCCGGGACCCTTCCGATGGTCCCGGTACAATACCGGTGACCCCGAAACTTGTCCCGATGGCCAAAACAACACTTCCTATATATAATTCTTTACCTCCGGACCATTCCGGAACTCCTCGTGACGTCCGGGATCTCATCTGGGACTACGAACAACTTTCGGGTTACCGCATACTAATATCTCTATAACCCTAGCGTCACCGAACCTTAAGTGTGTAGACCCTACGGGTTCGGGAGACATGCAGACATGACCGAGATGACTCTCCGGTCAATAACCAACAACGGGATCTGGATGCCCATGTTGGCTCCCACATGTTCCACGATGATCTCATCGGATGAACCACGATGTCAAGGACTTAATCAATCCCGTATACAATTCCCTTTGTCTATCGGTACGACACTTGCCCGAGATTCGATCGTCAGTATCCCGATACCTTGTTCAATCTCGTTACCGGCAAGTCTCTTTACTCGTTCCGTAACACATCATCCCGTGATAAACTCCTTGATCACATTGTGCACATTATGATGATGTCCTACCGAGTGGGCCCAGAGATACCTCTCCGTTTACACGGAGTGACAAATCCCAGTCTCGATTTGTGCCAACCCAACAGACACTTTCGGAGATACCCGTAGTGTACCTTTATAGCCACCCAGTCACATTGTGACGTTTGGCACACCCAAAGCACTCCTACGGTATCCGGGAGTTGCACAATCTCATGGTCTAAGGAAATGATACTTGACATTATAAAAGCTTTAGCATACGAACTACATGATCTTGTGCTAGGCTTAGGATTGGGTCTTGTCCATCACATCATTCTCCTAATGATGTGATCCCATTATCAATGACATCCAATGTCCATGGTCAGGAAACCGTAACCATCTATTGATCAACGAGCTAGTCAACTAGAGGCTTACTAGGGACATGGTGTTGTCTATGTATCCACACATGTATCTGAGTTTCCTATCAATACAATTCTAGCATGGATAATAAACGATTATCATGAACAAGGAAATATAATAATAACTAATTTATCATTGCCTCTAGGGCATATTTCCAACAGTCTCCCGCTTGCACTAGAGTCAGTAATCTAGTTCACATCGCCATGTGATTAACACTCAAGGTCACATCCCCATGTGACTAAGACCCAAAGAGTTTACTAGAGTCAATAATCTAGTTCACATTACCATGTGATTAACACTCGATGAGTTCTGGGTTTGATCATGTTATGCTTGTGAGAGATGTTATAGTCAACGGGTCCGAATCTTTTAGATCCGTATGTACTTTGCAAATCTCTATGTCATCCTGTAGATGCAACTACTACGCTACATTTGGAGCTATTCCAAACAACTGTTCTACTATACGAATCCAGTTTACTACTCAGAATAATCTGGATTAGTGTCAAAGTTTGCATTGGCGTAACCCTTTACGACGAACTCTTTTACCACCTCCATAATCGAGAAAATTCCTTAGTCCACTAGTTACCAAGGATAACTTTGACCGCTGTCCTGTGATCCATTCTTAGATCACTCTTGTACCCCTTGACTGACTCATGGCAAGTCACATTTCAGGTGCGGTACACAACATAGCATACTGTAGAGCCTATGTCTTAAGTATAGGGGACGACCTTCGTCCTTTCTCTCTATTCTGCCGTGGTCGAGCTTAACTTCATACCTTACAACTCAGGCAAGAACTCCTTCTTTGACTGATCCATCTTGAACACCTTCAAGATCATGTCAAGGTATGTGCTCATTTGAAAGTACCATTAAGCGTTTTGATCTATCCTAATAGATCTTGATGCTCAATGTTCAAGTAGCTTAATCCAGGCTTTTCATTGAAAAACACTTTTCAAATAACCCTATATGCTTTCCAGAAATTCTACGTCATTTCTGATCCACAATGTGTCAACATATATCTATCAGAAATTCTATAGTGCTCCCACTCACTTCTTTGGAAATACAAGTTTCTCATAAACTTTGTATACACCCAAAACTTTGATCATCTTATCAAAGCATACATTCCAACTCCGAGATGCTTACTCCAGTCCTTAGAAGGATTGCTGGAGCTTTGCATACTTATTAGCATCTTTCAGGATTAACAAAACCTTCCGGTTGTATCACATACAACCTTTCCTCAAAAAATCGTCGAGGAAACAATGGTTTTTGGCATCCTATCTGCAAGATTTCACAAATAATGTAGTAATTGCTAATATAATTCCAACAGACTCTTAGCATCGCTACGAGTGAGAAAGTCTCATCGTAGTCAACTCCTTGAACTTGTCGGAAAACAACTTAACGACAAGTCGAGCTTTCTTAATGGTGATACTTACCATCATTGTCCGTCTTCCTTTTAAAATCCATATGTACCTAACAGCCTTACGACCATCAAGTAGTTCTTCCAAAGTCTACACTTTGTTTTCATATATGGATCCTCTCTCGGATTATATGGCGTCGAGCCATTTATCGGAATCCGGGCCCACCATCGCTTCTCCATAGCTCGTAGGTTCATTGTTGTCTAGCTACATGACTTCCAAGACAGGATTACGTACCACTCTGAAGTAGTACGCATCCTTGTCATCCCACAAGGTTTGGTAGTTACTTGATCTGAAGTTTCATGATCACTATCATAAGCTTCCACTTCAATTGGTGTAGGTGCCACAGGAACAACTCCTGTGCCCTGCCACACACTAGTTGAAGAGACGGTTCAATAACCTCATCAAGTCTCCACCATCCTCCCACTCAATTCTTTTGAGAGAAACTTTTCCTCGAGAAAGGACCCGATTCTAGAAACAATCCCTTATTGCTTTCGGATCTGAGATAGGAGGTATACCCAACTGTTTTGGGTGTCCTATGAAGATGCATTTATCCGCTTTGGGTTCGAGCTTATCAGCCTGAAACTTTTTCACATAAGCGTTGCAGCCCCAAACTTCTAAGAAATGACAGCTTAGGTTTCTCTAAACCATAGTTCATATGGTGTCATCTCATCAGAATTACGTGGTGCCCTATTTAAAGTGAATGTGGTTGTCTTTAATGCCTAACCCATAAACTATCGTGGTAATTCGATAAGAGACATCATGGTATGCATCATATCCAATAGGGTGCAGTTATGATGTTCGGACACACCATCACACTATGGTGTTCCAGGCTATATTAGTTGTGAAACAATTTCCACAATGTCTTAATTCTGTGCCAAACTCGTAATTTAGATATTCATCTCTATGATCATATCATAGATATTTTATCCTCTTGTCACGACGATCTTTCAACTTCACCCTGAAATTACTTGAACCTTTCAATAATTCAGATCGTGATTCATCAAGTAAATATACTCAACATCTACTCAAATCATCTGTGAAGTAAGAACATAACGATATCCACTACATGCCTCAGCACTCATTGGATTGCACACATCAAAATGTATTACTTCCAACAAGTTGCTTTCTAGTTCCATTTTACTGAAAACGAGGCTTTCAGTCATCTTGCCCATGTGGTATGATTTGCATGTCTCAAGTGATTCAAAATCAAGTGAGTCCAAACGATCCATCTGTACAGAGTTTCTTCATGCATATCTACCAACAAACATGGTTCGCATGTCTCAATCCTTTCAAAAATGAGTGAGTCCAAAGATCCATCAACATGGAGCTTCTTCATGCGTTTTATAGCGATATGACTTACGTGGTAGTGCCACAAGTAGGTGGTACTATCATTACTATCTTTTGGCATGAACATGTGTATCACTACGATCGAGATTCAATAAACCATTCATTTCAGGTGTAAGACCTTTGAAGGTATTATTCAAATAAACAGAGTAACCATTATTCTCTTTAAATGAATAACCGTATTGCGATAGACATAATCCAATCATGTCTATGCTCAACGCGAACACCAATCTCGATGGTAGAGGGAGCGTGCGATGCTTGATCATATCAACATTGGAAACACTTCCAACACATATCGTCAGCTCACCTTTAGCTAGTCTCCGTTTATTCCGTAGCTTTTATTTCGAGTTACTAACACTTAGCAACCGAACCGGTATCTAATACCCTGGTGCTACTAGGAGTACTAGTAAAGTACACATTAACATAATACATTCAATATACTTCTATCGACCTTGCCAGCCTTCTTATCTACCAAGTATCTAGGGTAATTCTGCTCCAGTGGTTGTTCCCTTTATTACAGAAGCACTCAGTCTTGGGTTTGGGTTCAACCTTGGGTTTCTTCACTAGAGCAGCAGCTGAATTGCCGTTTCATGAAGTATCCCTTTGTTCCCTTGCCCTTCTTAAAACTAGTGGTTTCACCAACCATCAACAATTGATGCTCCTTCTTGATTTCTACTTTCGTGGTGTCAAACATCGCGAATATCTCAAGGATCATCATATATGTCCCTGATATATCATAGTTCATCACGAAGCTCTAGCAGCTTGGTGGTAATGACTTCGGAGAAACATCACTATCTCATCTAGAAGATCAACTCCCACTCGATTCAAGCAATTGTTGTACTCAGACAATCTGAGCACAAGCACAACAATTGAGCTTTTCTCCTTAGTTTACAGGCTAAGAAAATCGTCGGAGGTCTTATACCTCTTGACGTGGGCACGAGCCTGAAATCCCAATTTCAGCCCTCGAAACATCTCATATGTTTCGCGACGTTTCAAAACGTCTTCGGTGCCTCAACTCTAAACCGTTTAACTGAACTATCACGTAGTTATCAAAATGTGTATGTCAGATGTTCGCAACATCCACAGACGACGTTCGAGGTTCAGCACACTGGTGCATTAAGGACATAAGCCTTTTATGAAGCAATGAGGACAATCCTCAGTTTACGGACCTAGTCCGCATAATTGCTACTATCAACTTTCAACTAAAAAATCTCTAGGAACATATCTAAACAGTAGAACTGAAGCGCGAGCTACGACATAATTTGTGAAGACCTTTTTGACTATGTTCAGGATAATTAAGTTCATCTTATGAACTCCCACTCAGATAGACATCCCTCTAGTCATCTAAGTGATTACATGATCCGAGTCAACTAGGCCGTGTCCGATCATCACGTGAGACGGACTAGTCAACATCGGTGAACATCTTCATGTTGATCGTATCTTCTATACGACTCATGCTTGACCTTTCGGTCTCTTGTGTTCCGAGGCCATGTCTGTACACATGCTAGGCTCGTCAAGTCAACCTAAGTGTTTCGCGTGTGTAAATCTGTCTTACACCCGTTGTATGTGAACGTTAGAATCTATCACACCCGATCATCACGTGGTGCTTCGAAACAACGAACTGTCGCAACGGTGCACAGTTAGGGGGAACACTTTCTTGAAATTTTAATGAGGGATCATCTTATTTACTACCGTCGTTCTAAGTAAACAAGATGCATAAACATGATAAACATCACATGCAATCAAATAATAGTGACATGATATGGCCAATATTATATAGCTCCTTTGATCTCCATCTTGGGGCTCCATGATCATCATCGTCACCGGCATGACACCATGATCTCCATCATCATGATCTCTATCATCGTGTCTTCATGAAGTTGTCTCGTCAACTATTACTTCTACTACTATAGCTAATGGTTAGCAATAAAGTAAAGTAATTACATGACGTTTATGTTGACACACAGGTCATAAATAAATTAAGACAACTCCTATGGCTCCTGCCGGTTGTCATACTCATCGACATGCAAGCCGTGATTCCTATTACAAGAACATGATCAATCTCATACATCACATATATCATTCATCACATCCTTTTGGCCATATCACATCACATAGCATACCCTGCAAAAACAAGTTAGACGTCCTCTAATTGTTGTTTGCATGTTTTACGTGGCTGCTATGGGTTTCTAGCAAGAACGTTTCTTACCTACGCAAAAACCACAACGTGATATGCCAATTGCTATTTACCCTTCATAAGGACCCTTTTCATCGAATCCGATCCGACTAAAGTGGGAGAGACAGACACCCGCTAGCCACCTTATGCAACTGGTGCATGTCAGTCGGTGGAACCAGTCTCACGTAAGAGTACGTGTAAGGTCGGTCTGGGCCGCTTCATCCCATGATGCCGCCGAATCAAGATAAGACTAGTAACAGCAAGCATATTGAACAAAATCAACGCCCACAACTACTTTGTGTTCAACTCGTGCATAGAAACTACGCATAGACCTAGCTCAGGATGCCACTATTGGGGAACGTAGCATAAATTCAAAATTTTCCTACGTGTCACCAAGATCTATCTATGGAGTCATCTAGCAACGAGGGAGGAGTGGATCTACATACCCTTGTAGATCGCGCGCGGAAGCGTTCAAGAGAACGGGGTTGATGGAGTCGTACTCGTCGTGATCCAAATCACCGATGATCCTAGCGCCGAACGGACGGCACCTCCGCGTTCAACACACTTACGGAGCAGCGACGTCTCCTCCTTCTTGATCCAGCAAGGGGGGAGGAGAGGTTGATGGAGATCCAGCAGCATGACGGCGTGGTGGTGGAAGTAGCGGGATTCCAACAGGGCTTCGCCAAGCGCTGCGGGAGGAGGGAGATGTGTCATGGGAGGGAGAGGGAGGCGCCAGGGCTTAGGTATGGTTGCTCTCCCTTTCCCCCACTATATATAGGGCCAAGGGAGAGGGGGGGCGCAGCCTTGGCCCTTCCTCCAAGGAAGGGTGCGGCCAGGGGAGGAGTCCCTCCTCCCCAAGGCACCTCGGAGATGCCTTCCCCCTTTAGGACTCTTCCTTTCCCTCTTCTCTTGGCGCATGGGCCTCTTGGGGCTGGTGCCCTTGGCCCATATAGGCCAAGGCGCACCCCCTACAGCTCATGTGGCCCCCCGGGGCAGGTGGCCCCACCCGGTGGACCCCCGGGACCCTTCTGGTGGTCCCGGTACAATACCGGTGACCCCGAAACTTGTCCCGATGGCCGAAACAGCACTTCCTATATGTAATTCTTTACCTCTGGACCATTCCGGAACTCCTCGTGACGTCCGGGATATCATCCGGGACTCCGAACAACTGTCGGGTTACCGCATACTAATATCTCTATAACCCTAGCGTCACCGAACCTTAAGTGTGTAGACCCTACGGGTTCGGGAGACATGCAGACATGACCGAGATGACTCTCCGGTCAATAACCAACAGCGGGATCTGGATACCCATGTTGGCTCACACATGTTCCACGATGATCTCATCGGATGAACCACGATGTCAAGGACTTAATCAATCCCGTATACAATTCCCTTTGTCTATCGGTACGACACTTGCCCGAGATTCGATCGTTGGTATCCCGATACCTTGTTCAATCTCGTTACCGGCAAGTATCTTTACTTGTTCCGTAACACATCATCCCGTGATAAACTCCTTGATCACATTGTGCACATTATGATGATGTCCTACCGAGTGGGCCCAGAGATACCTCTCCGTTTACACGGAGTGACAAATCCCAGTCTCGATTCGTGCCAACCCATCAGACACTTTCGGAGATACCCGTAGTGTAACTTTATAGCCACCCAGTTACGTTGTGATGTTTGGCACACCCAAAGCACTCCTACGGTATCCGGGAGTTGCACAATCTCATGGTGTAAGGAAATGATACTTGACATTATAAAAGCTTTAGCATATGAACTACATGATCTTGTGCTAGGCTTAGGATTGGGTCTTGTCCATCACATCATTCTCCTAATGATGTGATCCCATTATCAATGACATCCAATGTCCATGGTCAGGAAACCGTAACCATCTATTGATCAACGAGCTAGTCAACTAGAGGCTTACTAGGGACATGGTGTTGTCTATGTATCCACACATGTATTTGAGTTTCCTATCAATACAATTCTAGCATGGATAATAAACGATTATCATGAACAAGGAAATATAATAATAACTAATTTATCATTGCCTCTAGGGCATATTTCCAACACCCACATATCTGATGTCTACTACACAACTTTATTCTTGTAGACTCGTGTTGGGCCTCCAAGCGCAGA
This sequence comes from Triticum aestivum, assembly GCF_018294505.1. Taxonomy (NCBI): domain Eukaryota; kingdom Viridiplantae; phylum Streptophyta; class Magnoliopsida; order Poales; family Poaceae; genus Triticum; species Triticum aestivum. The sequence continues at coordinate 453,908,899 of NC_057794.1, forward strand.
GTTTTGTAGGACAGTAGCAATTTTCCCTCAAGTGGATGACCTAAGGTCTATCAATCCGCGGGAGGTGTAGGATGAAGATGATCTATCTCAGACAACCTTGCAACCAAATAATAAAAAGTCTCTTGTGTCCCCAACACACCAAATACAATGGTAATTTGTATAGGTGCACTAGTTCGGCGAAGAGTTGGTGATAAAAGTGTAATATTGATGGTAGAAATTTATTTTTATAATCTGAATAAATAAAAACAGCAAGGTAGAAAATAGTAAACAGGCACAAAAACGGTATTGCAATGCTTGAAAATGAGGCGTAGGATCCGTACTTTCACTAGTGTAATCTCTCAACAATGCTAATATAATTGGATCATATAACCACCCCTCAACGTGCCATGAGGAATCACTCCAAAGTTCCTATCTAGCGGAGAACATAAGAAGAAATCATTTGTAGGGTATGAAACCACCTCGAAGCTATTCTTTCCGATCGATCTATCCAAGAGTTCGTACACCAAATAATTTCAGATTCATAATACTCAATCCAATACAAAGAACCTCAAAGAGTGCCCCAAGATTTCTACCGGAGAAACAAAGACAAGAACGTGCATCAACCCCTATGCGTAGATTACCCCAATGTCACCTCGGGAATCCGCGAGTTAAGTGCCAAAACATATATCATGTGAATCAATACGCTACCCCATTGTCACCACAAGTATTCATATGCAAGACATATATCAAGTGCTCTCAAATTCATAAAAGTATTCAATCTGATAACAACAAAATCTCAAAGGGAAAAACTCAATTCATCATAACAAAATAGAGAGGGGAAAACACCATATGATCCAACTATATTAACAAAGCCTGCGATACATCAAGATCATGAGATCTCAAGAACACGAGAGAGAGAGAGATTAAACACATAGCTACTGGTACAAACCCTCGTCCCCGAGGGTGGACTACTCCATCATCATCGTGGTGGCCGCTAGGATGATGAAGATGGCCACCGGAGATGATTCCCCCCTCCGGCAGGGTGCCGGAACGGGGTCTAGATTGGTTTTTGGTGGCTACAGAGGCCTGCGGCGGCGGGACTTCTGATCTAGGTTAACCCCGAGGGTTTTCAGAATATTTGTGAATTATAGGGTAAAGAGGGGGTGCGGGAGGCCACTGAGGTGGGCACAACCCACCTGGGCGCGCTTGGGGTTGTGCCCCCTCGGGGCACCCCCCTGGTGTTGTTGTGGCCCATTGGTGGTCTTCTGGTCCATCAAAAATCCACAAAAAATTTCGCGGTGTCAGGACTTCGTTTGATATTGATTTCCTGCGATGTAAAAAACAAGCAAAAAAAAGCAACTGGCACTGGGCACTAGGTCAGTAGGTTAGTCCCAAAATTGATATAAAGTTGCTACGAAATGATTATAAAACATCCAAGAATGATAATAAAGCAGCATGAATACTTCATAAATTATATATACGTTGGAGACATATCAACATCCCCAAGCTTAATTCCTACTCATCTTCTAGTAGGTAAATGATAAAAGAAATAATTTATGGAGTGTGAATGCTAGCAAAGTGCACAAGTTTGATCAATGATAATTTCAATCACTTTTCCTGGCATCATAACATCAACTCTTTCTTATAAAACTTCTCTTGTTAAAGTAGCAACCAATTCACATGTTAAGGTTTAAAGGATGAATTCTCTTGAAACTCAACAACCTATCTTCTCAGTCACCAAGCAACTGTAATTCAACTTATTCAATAAAGTTTAAGTAAGAGCTCCACATACTCAACCATCATATAGTCTTCTATGATTGCTAACACTCACCACATACACAGGAGCAAAATGTTTCAACCAGACACATAGAAAGATAGGGGCTTATAATTTCACCTCCCAACGTATTCACCTCAAGGGTGATGTCAACAATAATAACTCATGCTACCCATATCCAACTGGATATATGTGCCTAGACCTTTCCTCACCACATGATGCTTGCCAGAAGAGAAAAATAAAAAGGAATAGAGAAAAACTTTGACTCTTTGCATAAAAGTAAATACTGAAAAGTAAAAGATAGGCCCTTCACAGAGGGAAGCAAAGGTTGTCATGCACTTATTTTTTGTATGCTCAACCCCTTAATGCAAAAGAACATCACGTTATATTGCCCCTTATGATAGCAACCTTTATTTTAGAGTTTGTCGCTTTTATTCTTTGCCATCACAAGCTCGTACAACACTCAATTTTTATTGCCTTATTGCACCCATGACAACTTACTTGAAGGATCTTATTCAATCCCTAGGTAGGTATGATGGACTATTGAAAATAAGATTTGGGTTTAAGGGATTTTGGATGCACAAGTAGTATCTCTACTTGGTGCGGAATTTTTGGCTAGCAAAGATGGGGGCCAAGCACCACATGTTGAAGGATCTATGACAATATAAATTCTATGTGAATATGAACAAACATAAACCATTACGTTGTCTTCCTTGTCCAACGTCAACAATTTTAGCATATAATATTTTGATGGGGGCTCACAATCACAAAAGATTTCCAGGATAGTATATTTGCATGTGAAAGTTCTCTTCCTTCTACTAATTATTCATTAATTGCTTGTATGACCAATATTGTGATTGTCAAGCTTCAAAATATTTCCCTTTATAAACCCAATGTGAAGCTACTACTAGGCATGACATAATTTCAACTTCATGATATTTAATTCATTCAACAATTTACTCATATGATATAAGTGAAGCACAAGAGTAAATGACAAGATACTCCAGAAAGATATAAGTGAAGATAATGAGCATAATATTTCTTTCCTCTCAAATTAATTTAAGTGAATCAAGAGAGAATTTCTTCAAAAATACTAAAGCACGCCGTGCTTAAAAATATATAAGTGAAGCACTAGAGCAATTCCACAGAAAAGAGCATCGTTGACGGGATGTGCGTGCCGCTTACCAAGCCTCCATGGCAACTATTTGAGGACTCTATTTTATGCAAAACCTTCGGATCTAAGTAGTTTATTAAATCAGCGATCTTAGTGAAATAAAATTATATTCTAAGAATAACACAACTCATGTGAATAAGCAATAGCTTAGGCTCAACCGATACTAACCAATAATTGTTGAAGAGGAAAGGTGGGATGCCTATCGGGGCATCCCCAAGCTTAGATGCTTGAGACTTCTTGAAACATTATCTTGGGATGCCTTGGGCATCGCCAAGCTTGAGTTTTTGTGTCTCCTTAATTCTTTTCAGATCATGGTTTTCCTAAATCTCAAAAGCTTCCTCCACAGAAAACTCAACAAGGACTCGTGAGATAAGTTAGTATAAACCAATGCAAAAACCTTATCATTCTCTACTCTAGCAAATCACTAAAATTATTATTCAACATTGAACACTAAATGCCTCTGCATATTTAATACTCATATCCTCAAATAGAATCATTAAACAAGCAAACATATGCAAACAATGCAAACATAACAGCAATCTGCCAAAACAGTACAGTCTGTAAAGAATCCAAGAGTACCAATACTTCCCTAACTCCAACAGTTATGAAAAATATCCACACTGTAGAAAATTTATTAGAGCTAAATTTTCAAAAAGATTCAACATTTTTTCACATTCTGACTTTTCTAGGGAATTTTTGCAACAACGATAAACTTTCTGTTTTCAAACAGCAACATGTATACTTGCAAAATAAGCATGGCAAAGGCTAAACTTGATATTTTTATTGAAAATAAAGATGAAAAATATTATTCTAAATAACAGCAAGAAAATCCTAGCAAAATAAAATGATGCTCCAAGAAAAAATATATCATGTGACGAATGAAAACATAGCTCCAAGTGAGGTTACCGATAATGTTGGAGACAAAAGAGGGGATGCCTTCCGGGGCATCCCCAAGCTTAGTTGCTTGGATCTTCCTTGAATATTACCTTGGGGTGCCTTGGGAATCCCCAAGCTTAGGGTCTTGTCACTCCTTACTCTCCTCATATCGACATCTCACCCAAAACTTGAAAACTTCAATCACACAAAACTTAACGGAACTTCGTGAGATAGGTTAGTATGATAAAGAGCAAACGATTTCACTTTGGTACTGTCAAAGACAAGATTCATAATTGTTTCCACACAATGCCTACAGTAGCTTATCATTTCCATAATTTATATTGAGCAATATAAGCCATGGAAACTAGAAAACAAGCAAATTATGCACTGAAAACAGAATCTGTCAAAAACAGAATAGTCTGTAGTTATTTATACTCCAACCATACTTCAGCTACTCCAAAAATTCTGAAAAATTAGGAAGACCTGGGTAATTTGTCTATTAATATTCTGAAAAAATAATCAGAATTTTATCACGCTTCTGTTAAAAATGAGAATTGTTTTTCTGAGCACAAAAGTTTCTGTTTTTCAGCAAGATCAAATCAACTATCACCGTAAGCCATCCCATAGGTCTTACTTGGCAGTTTATTAAAATGAAAGCAATAAAACATGATTACTACAATAGCCTAATCATGTGAACACACAAAAACGGTAGGTAAAAGTGTTGGGTTGTCTCCCAACAAGCGATTTTCTTTAATGTCTTTTAGCTAGGCATGATGATTTCAATGATGCTCACATAAAAGATAAGAATTGAAACATAACAAGACCATCATGAAGCATATGACTAGCACATTTAAGCATAATCCACTTCCTATGCATAGGTATTTTGTGAGCAAAGAATATATGGGAACAAGAATCAACTAGCATAGGAAGACAAAACAAGCATAACTAGATTTTCATCACATAGAGAGGAAACTTGATATTTTTGCAATATGTAAAAGCATATGTTCCTCTCTCATAATTATTCTCAGTAGCATCATGAATGAATTCAACAATATAACTATCACATAAATCATTATTTTCATGATACATAAGCATAGAAATTTTGTTACTCTCACATAAGCAAATTTGTTCTCATGAATAGTAGTGGGAGCAAACTCAACAAAATAACTATCATGTGATTAAGAATTAAAATCATGATGACAAGTTTCATGGTTATCATTATTATTTATAGCATACATGTCATCACATAATCATCATAGATAGCAACTTTGTTGTCATAGTCAATTGCAACCTCCTCCAAAATAGTGGATTCATCATTAAACAAAGTCATGACCTCTCCAAATCCACTTTCATCAATATAATCATCATAAATAGGAGGCATGCAATCATTATAACAAATTTGCACATTAATCATGGGGGACTAAAAATATCATCTTCATCAAACATAGCATCCCCAAGCTTATGGCTTTGCATATCATTAGCATCATGTATATTCAAAGAGTTCATACCAACATTACAATCATGCTCATCATTCAAAGATTTTTTGTCAAACATTTTATATAATTCTCCTATATCAATTGAGCACAATTTTCCGAACCATCATTTGCAAGAAAGATATTATAAAGATGATCAATAATATGATGCAACCTCAATTCCATTTTTTGTGTAGTTTTCTTTTATAAACCAAACTAGTGATAAAACTAGAAACTAAAAGATTCAATTGCAAGATCTAAAGATATACCTTCATCCACTCACCTCCCCGGCAACGGGGCCAGAAAAGAGCTTGATGTCTACTACGCAACTTTATTCTTGTAGACTCGTGTTGGGCCTCCAAGCGCAGAGTTTTGTAGGACAGTAGCAATTTTCCCTCAAGTGGATGACCTAAGGTTTATCAATCCGTGGGAGGTGTAGGATGAAGATGATCTCTCTCAGACAACCCTGCAACCAAATAATAAAAAGTCTCTTGTGTCCCCAACACACCAAATACAATGGTAATTTGTATAGATGCACTAGTTCGGCGAAGATATGGTGATAAAAGTGTAATATTAATGGTAGAAATATATTTTTATAATCTGAATAAATAAAAACAGCAAGATAGCAAATAGTAAACGCGCACAAAAACGGTATTGCAATGCTTGAAAATGAGGCCTAGGGTCCGTACTTTCGCTAGTGCAATCTATCAACAATGCTAATATAACTGGATCATATAACCATCCCTCAACGTGTGATGAAGAATCACTCCAAAGTTCCTATCTAGCGGGGAACATAAGAAGAAATCATTTGTAGGGTATGAAACCACCTCGAAGCTATTCTTTCCGATCGATCTATCCAAGAGTTCATACTAAAATAACACCAAATAATTTCAGATTCATAATACTCAATCCAACACAAAGAACCTCAAAGGGTGCCCCAAAATTTCTACCAGAGAAACAAAGACAAGAATGTGCATCAACCCCTATGTGTAGATTACCCCAATGCCACCTCGGGAATCCGCGAGTTGAGTGCTAAAACATAAATCAAGTGAATCAATACGATACCCCATTGCCACCACGAGTATTCATATGCAAGACATATATCAAGTGCTCTCAAATCCATAAAAGTATTCAATCTGATAACAACGAAATCTCAAAGGGAAAAACTCAATTCATCACAACAAAATAGAGAGGGGAAAACACCATATGATCTGACTATATTAACAAAGCCCGCGATACATCAAGATCATGAAATCTCAAGAACACTAAAGAGAGAGAGAAATTAAACACATAGCTACTGGTACAAACCCTCAGCCTCGAGGGTGGACTACTCCCTCCTCATCGTGGTGGCCGTCAGGATGATGAAGATGGCCACCGGAGATGATTCCCCCCTCCGGCAGGGTGCCGGAACAGGGTTGATACGTCTCCAATGTATCTACTTTTCCTAGCATTTTTCATCTTGTTTTGGACTCTAATTTACATGATTTGAATAAAACTAACCCCGGACTGATGTTGTTTTCAGCAGAACAACCATGGTGTTGTTTTTGTGCAGAAATAAAAGTTCTTGGAATGGAACGAAACTTTGCGAGGATTTTTATATCACTAATAAGAATTTCTGGAGCCAAGACCCACCAGAGGGGAGCACCTGGGTGAGCACAACCCACCAGGGAGCGCCCCCTCTCCTGGCGCGCCCAGGTGGGTTGTGCCCACCTGGTGGCCCCGCAGACCCTGAAACCGACACTATAAAATCCTATTTTTCAAAAAAAATCAAGGAGAAAGAATTATCACGATCCACGAGACGGTGCCGCTGTCACCTCCTTTTCTTCATCGGGGGGCCAGATCTGGAGTCCATTTGGGGCTCCAGAGAGGGGGGATCTTCGTTCTTCGTCATCACCAACCCCTCTCCATCGCCAATTCCATGATGCTCCCCACCGGGAGTGAGTAATTCCTTCGTAGGCTCGTTGGTCGGTGAGGAGTTTGATGATATTCATCTTGTAATCGAGTTAGTTTTGTTAGGACTTGATCCCTAGTATCCACTATGTTCTTAGATTGATATTGCTATGACTTTGCCATGCTTAATGCTTGTCACTTTGGGCCCGGGTGCCATGATTTCAGATCTGAACCATTTATGTTATCACCATTATATCCATGTTCTAGATCCGATCTTGTAAGTTATAGTCACCTACTACGTGTTATGATCCGGCAACCCCGGAGTGACAATAACCGGGACTTCTCCCGGTGATGACCGTAGTTTGAGGAGTTCATGTATTCACTATGCGTTAATGCTTTGTTCCGGTTCTCTATTAAAAGGAGGCCTTAATATCCCTTAGTTTCCAATATGGACCCCGCAGCCACGGGAGGGTGGGACAAAAGATGTCATGCAAGTTCTTTCATAAGCACGTATGACTATTTAGGGAATACATGCCTACATTATATTGATGAACTGGAACTAGTGCCGTATTGCCCTAGGTTATAACTGTCTCATGATGAATATCATCCAACAAGTCACCGATCCAATGCCTACGAATTTATCTTATATTGTTATTGCTAAGTTACTATTGCTATCATCACTGTTACACTTGCTACAAAACTGCTATCACTGTTACTATTACCATTACTGTTGCTACTATTATCAAAACTATCATACTACTTCGCTACTGATTACTTTGCTGCAGATAATTTATCTCCAGGTGTGGTTGAATTGACAACTCAGCTGCTAATACCTTGAAATATTCTTTGGCTCCCCTTGTGTCGAATCTATAAATTTGGGTTGAATACTCTATCCTCGAAAAATGTTGCGATCTTCTATACTTGTGGGTTATCAAGACCTTTTTCTGGCGCCGTTGCCAGGGAGCATAGCTATATTTGTTGAGTCATTTGGGATTATTATCATACTATCACTATGAAGAATCTGAAGGCTGCTAAGACCAAGATATTTCCCTCAAAGACGAGGAGAGGTAAGGAACTGCCATTGAGTTCTGCTTTAGATTCACCTTCTGTTATAAGTAAACTTGCAACACCACCACATGCTATTAATTCTGATATGTCACAAGTTATTGATTATGCTACCTCTGCTATGGATATTGCTTTTGATGATGCTAGTACCTTGCTTAATGATGATGTGCCATTTGGTGACTTTCTTGATAAACAAATTGCTAGAGTTATACAACATGATGTTGTTGAATCTGATGATGAGCTTGAAACTGAAACTCCTGAAACACCTGCTAGAACTAGGCTTCCTAGATATGAATTGCCTAAGGTACCGGAAGGTTATGTTATGAGTGAAGAAACAACTAGAGATATTCTTGCTTGCAGAGATAGAGATGATCTAGAGAAATTATTATGCAAGTATAAAGAAAATCTCTGAATGCTAGAATGAAATGTGATCCTAAGTTTGCTACTTCACCTATCTTTATTGATGATAATGATTATGAATTCTCTGTCGACTCAGAGTTAATTACTTTGGTTGAAACTGATCCTTTCCATGGTTATGAAACTGAAACTATTGTGGCACATCTTACTAAGTTGAATGACATAGCCACCCTTCTCACTCATGATGAGAAAACTCGCTATTAATATATTCTTAAATTATTTCCTTTCTCATTAAAGGGTGATGCTAAAGCTTGGTACAATACTCTTGCTCCTGGTTGTGTGCGTAGTCCCCAGGATATGATTTATTACTTCTCTAAAAAATATTTCCTGCTCATAAGAAACAAGCTGCCTTACATGAAATATTTAACTTTTTGCAAACTAAAGAAGAGAGTCTCCCACAAGCTTGGGGGAGGCTTTGCCAATTACTTAACGCTTTGCCTAATCATCCTCTTAAGAAAAATGAAATACTTGATATCTTCTATAATGGACTAACCGATGCTTCTAGGGACTTCCTAGATAGTTGTGCTGGTTGTGTTTTCAGAGAACGAACTGTTGGACAAGCTGAAGAATTATTGAATAACACATTGAAAAATTATGATGATTGGACTATTCCTGAACCATCGGCGAAATCCACTCCGAAGAAGTGGGGTATATTATATCTCAGTCCTGAAGATATGCAAGAGGCAAAGAAATCTATGAAGGAAAAAGGTATTAAAGCTGGGAATGTTAAAATTTTACCTCCCATTGAAGAAATACATGGGCTTAATACACCACCACTGCCTAAGGTGGTAGAGGTAAATTCTCTTATGAAGTTCAATGATAATGACAATCCTCGCAATATGCATCCAAGCCAATGCCTTTATGAGTTTGAAAATTATATTAGAAAACAAGATCGCTTCAAGGGAAATGTTATGAAACAACTGAAATACAATTCTGATATGATTGCTCGCTTGAGTGACTTGTTATTTAGAATATCAAATGATGTTAGAGGTGTTGGAAAGCATGCTCCTATGGTTTAAACTTAGTTAGAACAAGTTGCTAAATCTCAAAGAGAATTGCTTGATGAAATGAATAATAACATGCATGACTTTGTTGTTGGAGTTGCAACTAAAGGAGGCCAAATGACTCAGGAACCACTTTATCCCGAGGGACACCCAAAAAGAATTGAACAAGATTCACAAAGAGCTAACACAAGTGCACCTAGTTCTTCTAGAAAGATAAAGAAAAAGAAAAATGATAGGACTTCACATGCTCCAAGTGAACATGAAATAGAAAAACCTCCTGATAATGCTAATGAAACTTCTATCTCTGATGCTGAAACTCAGTCTGGTAATGAACATTCACCTAGTGATAATGAAAAAGATAATGCTGATGTTCATGAAAAAACTCAACCAAATAATAAAGAACCAGACAATGATGTTGAGATAGAACCACCTGTTGATCTTGATAACCCACAACCTAAGAATAAAAGGTATGATAAAAGAGACTACATTGCTAGAAAACACGGTAAAGAAAGAGAACCATGGGTTCAAAAACCTAAGCCTTTTCCACCGAAGTCAACTAAAAAGAATGATGATGAAGAATTTGAATGCTTTGCTGAAATGCTGCGGCCAGTCTTTTTGAGTACTTGCTTGACTGATATCTTGAAAATGCCTCCTTATGCAAAGTATATGAAAGACATCATCACAAATAAGAGAAAAAATACCGGAAGTTGAAATCTCCACTAAGCTTGCTAATTATACTTTTAAAGATGGAGTACCTAAAAACTTGGAGATCCGAGAATACCAAATATACCTTGCTCTATCAAAAAGAATTATGTGAAAACTGCTTTGTGTGATTTACGACCTGGTGTTAGTGTTATGTCTTTCTCTTTATATAAAAGCCTTGATTTGAATAAACTCACACCTACTGAAATATATTTGCAAATGGCTGATAAATCAACTGCCATACCTATCGGTATCTGTGAGGATGTGCCCGTCGTTGTTGCTAATGTTACTATTTTGACTGACTTTGTGATACTTGAGATGCCGAGGACGACAACATGTCGATTATCCTTGGTAGACCCTTCTTGAATAATGCAGGGTCTGTTATTGATTGCAATAAAAGCAAGGTCACTTTTCATATCAATGGTAATGAGCATACAGTGCACTTTCCGAACAAACAATTCCAAGTGAATGGTATTGATGTTATTGAAAAATCTCCGACAATCACTATTGGAAGTTTTCAAATACCTCTACCTACTGTTAAAAGAAATATGAAATGCTTATTGTTGGGGACATTCATATCCCCATTGAGGTAACCTAGTGATTTACGAAAGTTCCTCGGTTTCATGCTAATCAAAAGTGGTTGTTAATAAGACTTGATCAACCTTATTAATGGATCATTTTTGAACGGTATGAAGTTGATGAATTTAGTAAGCACTACCTTCTGTCCCTACTTTTTGTTTTATGTTTTTATTAGCTGAATAGAATAAAATGCCATGTTTTGTCTGTTTTCTGAATTTCCCGTGCAAAAAAATGACCCAAAAATAAAAGTTCTCAGAATGCCCTGAAAATTTAATATGAATTTTCCCTGAATATTTCTAAATTTTTGGTGCAATTAACATCAGAGGGAGGTGCACCAGGTGGGCACCACCCACCTGGGCGCGCCAGGACCCCCAAGCGCGCCCTGGTGGGTTGTGGTCCCCAGGAGGGCCCCCTCACTTATCTCTTTACACCACATCATCACCTACCTCTAGAAAAAAAATCTCCATTGCTCTCTCTCCCATGTTCTTGCTCTCAAACCCGTGGATTTCGATCTCTTTGCTCGAAGCTCCGTTTCCAAAACTGTTTTGGGGGATTGTTGATTGGTATGTGCCTCCACCGTTTGTCCAATTAGTTTTTATTTTATTAGTTTATATTTTGAATAATTAGCTACTCTTGGTGCTGCTGTAGATGAGCTTGCATGTTGAATTCTTACTGTTCTAAGTAGTTTGAATGCTTGCTATGGCCTCTATGTATCCCTATGAGTTGTTGCTATCAATCCTATAAAGTTTTGTTGAGAAAATTTTGTGGGCTAATAAATTTCAGAATTTTGTTCATAGGAAAACCATGAATATCTTTAGGAAGTTTGGTTCCAAGAAGAACTCCAAGGGTGTCATTGGGGAGTCATCTGATAGTGATCTCCATCCTCGGAGGTTGGCGGAGGTACGACCGTTTGAATGGCCACAAATCCCGTTCCACGAAGAGGCTGGAATCCTTCAGGAGTTCATGAAATATGCTGCTAATACCGGCCTCATCGATTTTATCGCAGATGACTGAACAACACCAAATCCTCACAAACATCTTTGTTCAGAGCTTTACTTTCCTGCCTAGGAATAATCCTCTTGAAGTGAGCTTTGATTTATATGCTGAAAACCATCATATACCACTCACTGAATTTTGTAACATATGCATGATCCCTTATGATGGGAGCTTGGCCGAGCCTAGGCCGGCTGAGTTTGAGCCTTTATCGCACTTTGAAAGTGGGAGATGAGAGAGGGGTGTCAACTATCACTACCGATGTCTTGCATTTTCCCGCGGTTCATTACTTTGCTCTTTTCATTGCAAAATGCTTGCTTGGTAGGGAGAAGGTGGGTGTGCTTAGCTCACCAGACCTTGTTGTTTTGCATCATACATTAGAGGGCGACATCACTTATAGCTTGGGAGCCATTGTGGCTCATCGCCTCCACCTTAATAAACCCAAGGGTAAAATTCATGGTGGGATTTATGTTACTCGTTTGGCGGCTCACTTCGTGGTTGAGATATGCCCTCATGATTACCCCCTGTACAAGATTTACCTAGACCGTGCTGCATGGATCACCACCATTTTACCGATGATAAATCTCCTAACATTCCTATTCCTTATAACCTGGTTTTTAGCATTGGAACTCGTGATATTATTCCATTGCCTGCTCCTGCTTTGTTTGATTCTGTTGCCAAAGGTGGATGTAAGATCATGCATGCGAACATCATTGCCTATCGGACCGCTCAGGCTGTTGCAGAGGCAGAGGAGGAGCCTCCGCAGTTGGATCAGTGGATGCCCTCTCCTCGGTACCCCTACTACCATCCATACTACTGATCGATTACCAAGTTAGGCCAAAAGCCTAAGCTTGGGGGAGTACGTGTTCTCACCGACATTACATTCATGTCCACTTATTCATCTTGACGGTGTTCACACTTTTTCATTGTATCATCCATGCTTAGATGTATCCTTCTTGCTTTCTTCTTGTGTGTTTGAAAAACTTTAGAAAAAACCAAAAAAATAGTTGTAGTTAGTATACTTTCTATGCATGCTTAGTTGTAATATTAAAAAGAAAAGAAAACCCAAAAAGATTTCCTTGTTCTTCTTTTACTTGTTGGAAGCTTTCCCGTGTAAATAGTTTTTCTCATTTTTGCTTTTCCCTTTTTATTTGATTGTTCAAGAAAACCAAAAACTCCAACAATATTTCAGTGTGTTTCTCTGAATTTATTTTCTCTTTTTCGAGTTGTACCATGGAGAAGACCATGATGGAAATGTTGAGTGGTTCTCATATGAATAACTGTTGAACTAATAAAGAGCCCATTTTACCTTGTCTTCTCCCATTGAATAAAATGTTTTGCAGATTCCAGCTTACTCCACGACACTCTTGCACTATTATTATTTTCATATTGTTCGGTCGTGCAAGTGAAAGGCAATAATGACGACATTCGATGAACTGGCCGTGACAGAGAGAAACTGGTATGAACTCGGCTTGTTCTGTTTGTGTAAATATGTTTAACCTAGTACCCATGATTCAGTGATAACCCACAAGTATAGGGGATCGCAACAGTTTTTGATAAGTAAGAGTGTCGAACCCAATGAGGAGCTAAAGGCAGAACAAATATTCCCTCAAGTTCTACCGACCACCGATACAACTCTACGCACGCTTGATGTTCGCTTTACCTAGAACAAGTATGAAACTAGAAGTACTTCGTAGGTGTTGTTGCATAGGTTTGCAAGATAATAAAGATTACGTAAACAAAAAGTAGGGGCTGTTTAGGTAAAGACACAACTAAGTTAGTTTTAGTAAAGAGCTTTTTGTTACGAGAAAGTTATTTGTCCCTAGGCAATCGATAACTAGACCGGTAATCATTATTGCAATTTTATTTGAGGCAGAGGCATAAGCTAACATACTTTCTCTACTTGGATCATATGCACTTATGATTGGAACTCTAGCAAGCATCCGCAACTACTAAAGATCATTAAGGTAAAACCCAACCATAGCATTAAAGTATCAAGTCCTCTTTATCCCATACGCAAACATCCTACTTACTCGGGTCTGTGCTTCTGTCACTCACGCCACCCACCATAAGCAAATCATGAACATATTGCAAACCCTACAGCGGGGATCCCTCACGCTTGCGCGACACGGAGAGCACCATAGGACAACACCAATAATAAAACATGCAACTCAAACCAATCATGATCATCAAATAACCCATAGGACAAAACGGATCTACTCAAACATCATAGGATAGCCATACATCATTGGGAAATAATATATAGCGTTGAGCACCATGTTTAAGTAGAGATTACAGCGGGTAAAAGAGGGGTTACACCGCTGCATAGAGGGGGAAGAGTTGGTGATGATGGTGGTGAATTTGTTGGTGAAGATTGCGGTGATGATGATGGTCCCCGGTGGCACTCCGGCACCACTGATAGCGAGGGGGAGAGAGCCTGTCGGCGTTCTGGGAACGGGGGTCCCCAGACTTGCCTGCCTGCGGCCTGCAGCGTGGTTCAGGTGGGGGCCCAGCGCGGCCCATCTTCATCAACACAAGCTCAAGACCCTCGCGAGGTGCCAAGCCTCGCGGGGCAGACGACAGGAAGCTTCCTCAGAGGCAGCCTCATCAGGCAGGCTCGCGAGGAGTCGGAGAGATCAAGGCAGGGGTACCTCACGAGGATCCCATGATGCAAGCCATGACGATCAAGTTACACCACTGCATAGAGATTACATCGGGTAAAAGAGGGGTTACACCACTGCATAGAGGGGGGAAGAGTTGGTGATGATGGCGGTGAAGTTGTTGGTGAAGATTGTCATGATGATGATGTCCCCTGGTGGCACTCCGGCGCCATCGGAAGCGAGGGGGGATAGCCCCCCTCCTTATTCTTCTTCCTTGACCTCCTCCCAAGATGGGAGAAGGGTTTTCCCTCTGGTCCTTGGTCTCCATGGCGTGGGACGGGCGAGAGCCCCTCCAAGATTGGATCTGTCTCTCTGTCTCTCTCTGTTTCTGCGTTCTCAGATTCTGCCCTTTCACGGTTTCTTATATTCCCGGATATCCGTAACTCTGATTGGGCTGAAATTTTAACACGATCTCTATCCGGATATTAGCTTTCTTGCGGCGAAACAAGGGCATCAACCACCTTATGGGGTGGCCACAAGGGTCAGGGGCACGCCCAGGGGGGTGGGGCGTCCCCCCTACCTCGTGCCTCCCTCGGGCACCGTCCCGCATGGATTTTTCTTCCCAAAAATCAGATATATTCCAAAAAAAATCTCTGTCAGTTTTTATCCCGTTTGGACTCCGTTTGATATGGATATTCTGCGAAACAAAAAACATGCAACAAAGAGGAACTGGCACTGGGCACTGGATCAATATGTTAGTCCCAGAAATAGTATTAAAAGTTGCCAAAAGTATATGAAAGTTGTAGAATATTGGCATGGAACAATCAAAAATTATAGATACGACGGAGACGTATCAGAATCCCCAAGCTTAATTCCTGCTCATCCTCGAGTAGGTAAATGATAAAAAAGATAATTTTTGATGTGGAATGCTACCTAGCATAATATTGATCACATATCTAATCATGGCATGAATATTAAGATACGAGTGATTCAAAGCAATAGTCTCTCATTTGACATAAAAAACAACAATACTTCAAGCCTACTAATAAATCAATCATGTCTTTTCAAAATAACATGGCCAAAGAAAGTTATCCCTACAAAATCATATAGGCTGGCTATGCCCCATCTTCACCACACAAAATATTCACATCATGCACAACCCCGATGACAAGCCAAGCAATTGTTTCATACTTTTGACGTTCTCAAACCTTTTCAACTTTCACGCAATACATGAGCATGAGCCATGGACATAGCACTATAGGTCGAATAGAATGGTGGTTGTGGAGAAGACAAAAAGGAGAAAATAGTCTCACATCAACTAGGCGTATCAATGGGCTCTGGAGAAGCCCATCAATAGATATCAATGTGAGTGAGTAGGGATTGCCATGCAACGGATTCACTAAGAACTATAAGTGTATGAAAGCTCAGACTGAAAACTAAGTGGGTGTGCATCCAACTTGCTTGCTCATGAAGACCTCGGGCGTTTGAGGAAGCCCATCATCGGAATATACAAGCCAAGTTCTATAATGAAAATTCCCACTAGTATATGAAAGTGATAACTCAAGAGACTCTCTATATGAAGAACATGGTGCTATTCTGAAGCACAAGTGTGGTAAAAGGATAGTAACATTGCCCCTTCTCTCTTTTTCTCTCATTTTTTTATTTTTTTATTTCTTTGGGCCTTCTCTTTTTTGGCCTTTCTCTCTTTTTTTTTGTCCGGTCTCATCCCGACTTGTGGGGGAATCATAGTCTCCATCATCCTTTCCTCACTGGGGCAATGCTCTAATAATGATGATCATCACACTTTTATTTACTTACAACTCGATATTACAACTCGATACTAGAACAAAGATATGACTCTATATGAGTGCCTCCGGCGGTGTACCGGGATGTGCAATGATCTAGCATAGCAATGACATCAAAAAATGGACAAGCCATGAAAACATCATGCTAGCTATCTTACGATCATGCAAAGCAATATGACAATGAATGCTCAAGTCATGTATATGATGCTGATGGAAGTTGCATGGCAATATATCTCAGAATGGCTATGGGAATGCCATGATAGGTAGGTATGGTGGTTGTTTTGAGGAAGGTATATGGTGGGTTTAAGGTACCGGCGAAAGTTGTGCGGTACTAGAGAGGCTAGCGATGGTGGAAGGGTGAGAGTGCGTATAATCCATGGACTCAACATTAGTCATAAAGAACTCACATACTTATTGCAAAAATCTATTAGTCATTGAAACAAAGTACTACGCGCATGCTCCTAGGGGGATAGATTGGTAGGAAAAGGCCATCGCTCGTCCCCGACCGCCACTCATAAGGAAGACAATCAATAAATACCTCATGCGCCGACTTTGTTACATAACGGTTCACCATACGTGCATGCTACGGGAATCACAAACCTCAACACTAGTATTTCTACTAATCCACAACTGCCCACTAGCATGACTCTAATATCACCATCTCTATATCGCAAAACTATTGAAAGGAATCAAACATATCATATTCAGTGATCTACAAGTTTTATGTAGGATTTTATGACTAACCATGTGAATGACCAATTCCTATCATCTCTCTAAATAGATATAAGTGAAGCAAGAGAGTTTAATTCTTTCTACAAAAGATATGCTCGTGCTTTAACAAATATAAGTGAAGCAAAAGAGCAATCTACAAATGACAGTTTTCTATGTGAAGAGAAACAGGCAATCCAAACTTCAAATGATATAAGCGAAGCACATGAAGCATTCTATAAAGCCATACTCAAAAGATATAAGTGAAGTGCAATGAGCATTCTACAAATCAACCAAGGACTATCTCATACCAGCATGGTGCATAAAAGAAAAATTAAAACTAAATGCAAAAGATACCGATACTTGTTGAAGAAAGAGGGGATGCCTCCAGGGCATCCCTAAGATTAGACGCTTGAGTCTCCTTGAATATTGACTTGGGGTGCCTCGGGGATCCCCAAGCTTGAGCTCTTGCCTCTCTTCCTTCTTCTCACATCGAGACCTTCTCGATCATCGAACACTTCATCCACACAAAACTTCAACAGAAAACTTGGTAAGATCCGTTAGTATAATAAAGCAAATCACTATTCTAAGTACTGTTACAAACCAATTCATATTTGGTTTTTGCATTGTGTCTACTGTAATATAATTTTTTCCATTGCTTAATCCACTGATATGAATCGATAGTTTCATCAAAACAAGCAAACTATGCATCAAAAACAGAATCGGTCCAAAACAGAATAGTCTGTAATAATCTGAACATTAACCATACTTATGATACTTGAAACTTCTGCCAAAATTAGGACAAATAAACAATTTGTATAGAAAGACAGTGCAAAAAGAATCAGAACCATTTGACGTTCCAGTAAAAAACGAAAAATCGCGCACTACAGCCAAAGTTTCTGTCCTGCACCGTACAAACCAACAAGCATTGTAAACATCCTAAAGGCAAACCTTGGCACATTAGTTTTATATTTAAACCTTATAAAAGCACACAACAGAAATAAATGACTCTCCAAAACTTCCGTGTTGTCTCCCTGGCAGCGCTTTCTTTAAAGCCATTAAGCTAGGCATAAAGTGCTCAAGTAATGGATCCGCCCGGATCCCAAGGTATATCAAAGCCAATTTGAATTAACAATGATTTGTAGTTTAGTAGTGAGCACAAAGTAACGTACATCATGCAACAACGAAGTCTAACTCTCTTCCTATGCATCGGCATGTCATAAAAGAACAATTCATGCACACATAGTAAAGGCCAATGCATAGTATAAACAGTTTCTTGCAATTTTATTGTATTGGAAACATAGAGGGGTGGAGATATAGTTCCTCTCTCACAATAATTGCAAGTATGAGCATCAATCACATGCATATTATATAGATCAAAATCATCATGTGTAATAGTAAAACGCAACCCATCAATATAATCCTTAATAAGTGCAAACTTCTCAGATATAGTGTAGTCGGGAGAATTCAAAAAGATAATAGGACTATCATGCGTGGGTGCAATAGCAACAATTTCATGTTTAACATAAGGAACTATAGCAAGTTCATCTCCATAAGCATAATTCATATTGGCATCTTGGCCACAAGCATAGCAAGCATCATCAAAAAGGGATATTTCAAAAGAATCAACGGGATCATAACAATCATCATAGCATTCATCCTTCCGTAAGCACGAAGTGTGATTTAACAATGTATGAGTTGAAGAGTTACTCTCATTAGAAGGTGGGCACGGGTAGCTAATCCGCTCTTCCTCCATTTGTTCTTCGCTCTCCTCATCATCTCTTTCATCCAATGAACTCACAGTTTCATCAATTTCTTCTTCCATAGACTCCTGCAAAATATTAGTCTCTTCTTGGACAGCGGAGTAGTCCTCAATATATGGTTCAACATAGGCATTAGAAGCATAATTATCATAGTAAATTTAAGTATGGCAAAAATTTTAGATTTGTAAAGAGTAGCATCATACTTTTCAATCAAAGAAGCAATTTCATAAGCACCCTTAAAAGCAACAAATTCTTCAATTTGTTGAACATCATAGTAATTATAAACACCCTTAGCATAAGAAGATACGATTCCATTATCAGTAAATAAACATTGGTAGGGAAGGTGTTTCTTAGGGTCTTCAGAACAACAAGTATAATCATATATTTCACATAAATTCCAAGCATAGCTGAAAACCATCAGATGAGTGTGAACATCACCAAATCCTCACAAACATCTTTGTTCATAGCTTTACTTTCCTGCCTAGGAATAATCGTCCTGAAGTGAGCTTTGATTTATATGCTAAAAACCATCATATACCACTTACTGAATTTCGTAACATATGCATGATGCCTTCTGATGGGAGCTTGGCTGATCCTAGGTCGGCTGAGTTTGAGGCCTTTTATCGCACTTTGACAGTGGGAGATGAGAGAGGGGTGTCAACTATCACTACCGATGTCTTGCATTTCCCGCGGTTCATTACTTTGCTCTTTTCATTGCAAAATGCTTGCTTGCAAGGGAGAAGATGGGTGCGCTTAGCTCACCAGACCTTGTTGTTTTGCATCGTACATTAGAGGGCGATATCACTTATAGCTTGGGAGCCATTGTGGCTCGTCGCCTCGACCTTAATAAATCCAAGGGTAAAATTCATGGTGGGATTTATGTTACTCGTTTGGCGGCTCACTTCTTGGTTAAGATACGCCCTCATGATTACCCTCTGTACAAGATTTACCTAGATCATGCTGCCATGGATCACCACCATTTTACCGATGATAAATCTCCTGACATTCCTATTCCTTATAACCCAGTTTTTAGCATTGGAACTCATGATATTATTCCATTGCTTGCTCCTGCTTTGTTTGATTCTATTGCCAGGGGTGGATGTAAGATCATGCCTGCGGACATCATTGCCTACCGGACCGCTCAGGATATTGCAGAGGATGAGGAGGAGCCTCCGCAGTGGGATCAGTGGATACCCGCTCCTCAGTACCCCTACTACCATCCATACTACTGATCGATTACCAAGTTAGGCCAAAAGTCTAAGCTTGGGGGAGTACGTGTTCTCACCGACATTACATTCATGTCCACTTATTCATCTTGTCAGTGTTCACACTTTTTCATTGTATCATCCAAGCTTAGATGTATTTTTCTTGCTTTCTTCTTGTGTGTTTGAAAAACTTTAGAAAAAACCAAAAAAAATAGTTGTAGTTAGTATACTTTCTATGCATGCTTAGTTGTAATATTAAAAAGAAAAGAAAACCCGAAAAGATTTCCTTGTTCTTCTTTTACTTGTTGGGAGCTTTCCCGTGTAAATAGTTTTTCTCGTTTTTGCTTTTCGCTTTTTATTTGATTCTTCAAGAAAACCAAAAACTCCAAAAATATTTCAGTGTGTTTCTCTGAATTTATTTTCTTTTTTTCGAGTTGTACCATGGAGAAGACCATGATGAAAATGTTGAGTGGTTCTCATATGAATAACTGTTGAACTAATAAAGAGCCCATTTTACCTTGTCTTCTCCCGTTGAATAAAATGTTTTGCAGATTCCAGCTTAGTCCACGACACTCTTGCACTATTATTATTTTCATATTGTTCGGTCGTGCAAGTGAAAGGCAATAATGACGACATTCGATGAACTGGCCATGACAGAGAGAAACTGGTATGAACTCGACTTGTTCTGTTTGTGTAAATATGTTTAACCTAGTACCCCATGATTCAGTGATAACCCACAAGTATAGGGGATCGCAACAGTTTTTGATAAGTAAGAGTGTCGAACCCAACGAGGAGCTAAAGGCAGAACAAATATTCCCTCAAGTTCTATCAACCATCGATACAACTCTACGCACGCTTGATGTTTGCTTTACCTAGAACAAGTATGAAACTAGAAGTACTTTGTAGGTGTTGTTGCATAGGTTTGCAAGATAATAAAGATTACGTAAACAAAAAGTAGGGGCTGTTTAGGTAAAGACACAACTAAGTTAGTTTTAGTAAAGAGCTTTTTGTTACGAGAAAGTTATTTGTCCCTAGGCAATCGATAACTAGACCGGTAATCATTATTGCAATTTTATTTGAGGCAGAGGCATAAGCTAACATACTTTCTCTACTTGGATCATATGCACTTATGATTGGAACTCTAGCAAGCATCCGCAACTACTAAAGATCATTAAGGTAAAACCCAACCATAGCATTAAAGTATCAAGTCCTCTTTATCCCATACGCAAACATCCTACTTACTCGGGTCTGTGCTTCTGTCACTCACGCCACCCACCATAAGCAAATCATGAACATATTGCAAACCCTACAGCGGGGATCCCTCACGCTTGCGCGACACGGAGAGCACCATAGGACAACACCAATAATAAAACATGCAACTCAAACCAATCATGATCATCAAATAACCCATAGGACAAAACGGATCTACTCAAACATCATAGGATAGCCATACATCATTGGGAAATAATATATAGCGTTGAGCACCATGTTTAAGTAGAGATTACAGCGGGTAAAGAGGGGTTACACCGCTGCATAGAGGGGGAAGAGTTGGTGATGATGGTGGTGAATTTGTTGGTGAAGATTGCGGTGATGATGATGGTCCCCGGTGGCACTCCGGCACCACTGATAGCGAGGGGGAGAGAGCCTGTCGGCGTTCTGGGAACGGGGGTCCCCAGACTTGCCTGCCTGCGGCCTGCAGCGTGGTTCAGGTGGGGGCCTAGCGCGGACCATCTTCATCAACACAAGCTCAAGACCCTCGCGAGGTGCCAAGCCTCGCGGGGCAGACGACAGGAAGCTTCCTCAGAGGCAGCCTCATCAGGCAGGCTCGCGAGGAGTCGGAGAGATCAAGGCAGGGGTACCTCACGAGGATCCCATGATGCAAGCCATGACGATCAAGGCCAGGCGGGCGCCAGGCGGGTGCCGGCCTGCGCAGTGTCCTTGTTTCCCCTTTGGTGCAAAGGGGGCAAGCACATGCCAAGGCATCGGGCAAAGGTTGCCATTCCGGTGCAACAAGATCAAGACCAGCAGAGCGGCAGGACGGAGGTCACCATGGAGCCCAAGACGGCGTCATCACTAGTGCTTTTGGCAGTCGAAGACCACCTTTGGTCAGGATAACTTGTACTAGATGTTCCCCTTCAAGATGGCCAATTGTTGGCGCCCTTCTCGCTCAATTATTCGGGGAGAGGCCCAAGGCCTCTATAAGTAGAGCTAGCCTCCACCAAGGAAGCGGGGACACCGAAAGAAGGACAGAGAGAGAGGAATCTGGTAGAACCCTAGCAGAGAGAGAAAGAGAAGCGACGGAACTCACCCTAGCAGTTCATCGCACCAGCTCAAGAACACCTCTCGCGAGGCTGTTCTTCCCTTGTACTGTCCATCATCAGCCCCAGAGGCAATCCACCACACCACACACTGGAGTAGGGTATTACACCACAACGGTGGCCCGAACCAGTATAAACCTCATGTCTCTTGTCTTGTTCATCATTTTTATCTTAGTTCGCACGAGAGGATCGGACGTAGATCGGCAGGGGAGAGATCTCCGAGCACACCCCATTGTTCGAACCTCAATGGTCTGCTAGAACTCGAAATCCGACATTTGGCGCGCCAGCTAGGGGTGCGCCGGAGTCCTCCCTTCTGACGACCCGCTCTCCCTCGACATCGCATCCCGCCCTCACGGCGGACAACGCGCCGCCCGCTCCAGCAACGGATGCCGACACTGGGGCCAGGGGGCTCCGGGCCTTGGCCCTCGCCTTGCGACAGGTGCAGTGGCCGCGCAAGTTCAGGCCCGAGATGCCATCGCGCTACGACGGCGCGACGGACCTGATGATTTTCCTGCTGGCGTACGAGGAGGCCGTCCTCACAGCCGGGGGCGATGATCGGGTGATGGACAAATGGTTACCCATGGCCCTCACCGGCATCCCGCGCGCATGGCTCCTCCACCTGCCGACGGCCTCTGTCACCTCCTGGGAGGAGCTGCGTAACATCTTCCTCGCCCGTGTCGCCGCACCAGCGCTGCCCGTTGTCGCAGCTCTCCTGGGTGGCTCCCAGGCACCACCCCCGAGCCATCACGTCAAGCCGTTCACCCGCCGGATCAGCACTGCCTCCAAGCACCGAGAAGCCCCCCCGGGTTGGGTGGCGCCCGAGGCCGATCTAACCTTTGACTCGGAGGACCACCCCTTCAACCCCATTGGTTCGGGCGTGCTCCCCATGCTGTGCACCCCCACCATCTGCCAAGTGGCCGTCACCAGGACCTTCATCGACGGTGGTGCCGGCCTCAACGTGCTCTCGATGGAGGCCTTCAGCCTCCTCCACGTGCCGCTGGAGCGGCTCCGACCCAGCAGGCCTTTCTCGGGCGTCGGAGCCGGTTCCACCGCCTCCTTGGGGCAGATCCGCCTCCCAGTGACCTTCGGCACCTGCGACAACTTCCGCATGGAGCTGATCGACTTCGACATCGCCCCCATCGGCCTCCCCTACAACACCATCCTCGGCTATCCGGCCTTGGCTCGATTCATGGCAGCAACTCACCCGGCGTACAACCTCATGAAGATGCCTGGTACCAGCGGCGTCCTCACCATGTCAGGAGACACAAGGGATGCGCTGCAGGTGCTCCAGCTTGTTTTTAGGGCGGCCGCGGTGGCGCAGCCCACTAGCACCGACGCTCATGACCCCAAGGGGGTTGCGCCGGCTCAAAAGAAGCAGTTGTTCACCCAAGACAAGGCGGAAACCAAGCAGGTACTAGTCGACGAGGACGGGTCCGCTAGCGCCACCTTCACCATAGGGGCCAACCTCGAGCCCGAGCAAGAGAAAGCCCTGATCGGGTTCCTATGTGCCAACAAGAAGGTGTTCGCGTGGGAACCTGATCAGTTGGCAGGGGTCCCAAGGGAAGTGATTGAGCATCACCTCAACGTGTGCCCCAATGTGCGCCCCGTGAAGGAGAAGGCAAGGCGGCAGTCTACTGAGAAACAGGCTTTCATCGTTCAAGAGACCTGGAAGCTAGAGGCGGCAGGAGTTATCCGCGAGGTCCGCTACCCTAATTGGCTGGCTAATCCGGTCGTTGTGCCAAAAAAGGGAGGAAAGGAGCGCATGTGCATAGACTTCACCAACCTCAACAAGGCCTGCCCGCAGGATCCATTTCCGCTCCCCCGCATTGACCAGATAGTCGACTCCACCGCAGAGTGTGACCTATTGTGCTTCCTAGATGCCTTCTCGGGCTATCACCAGATCAAGATGGCGGTAGAAGACGTGGAGAAGACGACTTTCCTGACCCCGTGTGGAGTGTACTGCTATACGTGCATGCCGTTTGGGTTGCGCAATGCAGGCGTGACCTTTCAGCGGCTAATGCACATCGCCTTAGGCCGGCAGCTCGGGAGGAACGCTGAAGCTTATGTCGATGACATTGTGGTGAAGTCTCGTGAGGCAAGCACCCTGATATAGGACCTGGAAGAAACCTTCGCGAGCCTCAATGAAGTGGACCTACGGCTCAACCCGGAGAAGTGCGTGTTTGGAGTCCCCTAGGGCAAGCTCCTGGGTTTCCTCGTATCCCACAGGGGCATCGAGGCCCACCCGGAGAAGGTCAAGGCAGTCGAAGACATGAGCCCGCCAAGGACCCTCAGAGAAATGCATAAGCTCACCGGGCGTGTAACTGCGCTGGGGCGTTTTATCTCCAAGATGGGGGAACGAGCGCTGCCCTTCTTCAAGCGGATGAAGAAAAAGGGCCCCTTCGAGTGGACTGAAGAGGCCGACAAAGCATTCCAAGACCTCAAGAGGTACCTTACCAGTCCACCAGTGATGGTAGCTCCGCGTCCTCGGGAGCCCCTACTGCTCTACCTTGCGGTCACCCCCTAGTCCGCTAGCACAGCCCTGGTAGCGGTCAGGGAGGAGCGCTATGCCAAGGCCGCATCAACCGTCTGAACTGAAGCGAAACAAAGCTAGGAGGGCCTCGTGAAGGCCTCAACTGCAGCTGGAAAGGAACAGCCGCGGCAGGAGAACGCAGCCGGAGCAGGAGAGGCCCCCTCAGGCGACCAAGCACTGGGAGCTCCGTCGTCTCAAGAGACGCCTCGTCCTCCGGAGGACTCAAGCAGTGCCAACACCCTCAACCTCGTCGAGCACCCCATGTATTTTGTCAGCACAGTGCTATGGGACGCGAGGGTGCGGTACCCCATGCCTCAAAAGCTCCTCCTCGCGCTATTGGTGGCCTCACGCATGCTGCGGCACTACTTCCAAGGCCACCCCATCAAGGTTGTCTCGGCATACCCCTTGGAGAGGGTACTCATGAGCCCCAACTCGGATAGAAGGGTTGCAGAATGGAACATCGAGCTACAGGCTTTTCAGCTAGAATACAGTACGACCAGAGTCATCAAGGGAGCCGCGCTAGCAGATTTCCTGGCAGAATGGGCAGAAGCGCCGGGTCTCGAGGCAGGCGAAGACCGATCACTTTCCCCGAGAAGTGAAGCACCGGATGGCTGGGTCATGTACTTTGATGGGGCGTTCTCTTGAAACGGTGCGGGAGCTGGCGCAGTGCTTGTATACCCTACCCAGGACAAACTCTACTACGCCATGCAACTTTGCTTCCAGCACGGAGAAAAGGTCTCCAATAACATAGCGGAGTATGAAGGCCTAATAGCAGGCTTGAAGGCCGCAGCTGCCTTAGGGGTGAAGCGCCTCATCATCAAGGGTGATTCATAGCTCCTCGTCAACTTCTCCAACAAGATATACGAGCCAAAGGACGATCACATGGAGGCCTACCTCACTGAGGTCCGCAAGATGGAGAAACAGTTCTGGGGACTGGAGTTGTAGCATGTGCCTCGCGGCACCAATCAGGAGGCTGACGACATTGCCAAGAGGGCATCTAAGCGGCTGCCTCAGGAGCCCAGCGTCTTTGAGGAGCGGCTCTTCAAACCCTCGGCGGTGCTGTCGCTGTCTAGCACGGCACAACCAAGGGAGGAGCTCCCTCAACCGCCTACCTCAGGAGCCCCGGTCTGCGGCCCAGCCTCGGGGGCACGCCTGCTGCTGGCGTTAGAGCCTCAGGAAGGGTGTTGGATCCCGGAGCTCAAGAACTACCTGACGCAAGGGACTCTGCCGGACAATGAGGAGGAGGCGGAGCGTGTGGCGCGGCAGGCCACGGCTTATTGCATCAGGGATGGAGAGCTCTACAGGAAGCGACCGCATGACGTGTCCGTACGTTGCATCTCCCGAGAGCAAGGGAAGGAGCTACTGGCGGACATACACGGCGGGGACTGCGGGCACCACTCGTCGTCACGGATCCTCGTCGGCAAGGCGTTCCGTAGTGGATTCTATTGGCCCACATCACTCAACGACGCCGTTGAGCTTGTGAAGGCTTGCGAGGCCTGCCAGTTTCACGCTAAGCAGATCCATCAGCCTGCGGGGGGTCTACATACTATACCCCTCTCATGGCCGTTCGCAGTTTGGGGGCTCGACATTCTGGGCCCGTTTCCTCGGGCGCAAGGGGGCTATCGCTACCTCTACGTTGCCGTGGACAAATTCACCAAGCGGGCTGAGGTGGAAGCCGCCCGCGCAATCCCGGCAGGCTCAGCGGTCAAATTCATCAAGGGCCTCGTGAGCCGATTTGGGGTGCCCAACCGCATCATCACCAACAACGGTTCGCAATTCACCAGTAATCTCTTCAAAACGTACTGTGCTAACCTTGGAACGCAGATATGCTACGCTTCGGTAGCACACCCCCGGAGCAACGGCCAGGCCGAGCGGGCCAACGCGGTGGTCCTGAGGGTCCTCAAAGCCAGGACCTTCAAGAAGAAGCTGGAAGCCTGTGGCAGGGGCTGGTACGACGAGCTCCAGTCTGTGCTGTGGTCAATCCGCACGACAGCGACCAAGCTGACTGGCGAGACCCCGTTCTTCCTCGTCTATGGAGTAGAGGCTGTTCTCCCTCACGAGGTCAGGTGTCGCTCCGCGCGGGTCCTGGCATTCAACGAGGCTCATCAGGACACCATGCGGGGGACGGATCTCGTGCTGGGGGAGGAACACCGTCGGGAAGCCGCACTGCGAGCGGCAAGGTACCAACAGGCGCTACGACGATACCACTGCCGCAACATCCGCCCCAGTACCCTTGAGGTAGGGGATCTTGTGCTCAGACGGGTTCTCTCCAGGGAGGGGCTGCACAAGCTCTCTCCCATGTGGGAGGGCCCGTTCAAGGTTGTTCATGTTTCCAGGCCTGGCTCCGCGCGCTTGGAGACTCCGGAGGGAGTGCCCATCCAAAACGCATGGAACATTCAACATCTCCGGAGGTTCTACCCCTGAGCGAGGCCTAGCGCCAAGGAAAGGCCCGGTGCCTGTGACGAAGGCGAATGCCTGTGAAGCTGCGTTTTGGAAAAGGCCCGGTGCCTGTGAAGAAGGCGAATGCCTGTGAAGCTGCGTTTTGGAAAAGGCCCGGTGCCTGTGAAGAAGGCAAATGCCTGTGAAGCTGCCGCGTTTCGAGAAAGGCCCGGTGCCTGTGAAGAAGGCCAATGCCTGTGAAGCTCGCTGCCCGTGACACTCTCACGTAATAACGAGTGGGGCTGTACATGCCCCAGAGTCTCCGGAGTCCCGCCCTTGGGCCTCAGGGGCTCCCGCCCACGCCCAGTGGCAGCACTTAGCTCCACACTGGTGAGAAGACGTCGAAGACTAGAATAGGTGCCGGACGCGGCTTTTTCATTTGCTTTCTGCAGTTGGCGTGTTTATTCCCGTTTGAAGTCTTATTGTAGTTGTTGGCGTTCCTGGCTTGTGACTCTGGGTCTTTCTCGCTCGCTCGCCTCGTTTTCTCTCGCACAAGTCTCGCGAGGGATGTTCGCGGGCGCCCTCGCGAGCGTCTTCCACCCCGATCGTCTGGAGCTTTCCTGTCTGAGTCCTCCGCGGGAGCACCCCTCCCAGTCCATGCCTCACGGGCATCGCGACACAAACACAGGACCTAGGCTGATCGCCTTTGCTGCCGGGAGCAAAGGTTACCCCTCTAACTAATCCTTGCAGGGCATGAAGTGCACGGCGAGGCCTCAGCCTCCGGAGGCGAGTGCCGCGTCAAGCTCGACCAAGCTCAAATGACTCCCGCACATGGACACCCAGCACGGAAACATAGCGCACAGATCGCAAAAGCAACGCGACACTTGACAGCAACAGTTCTAACACGCCCCCACGGGCCCCTGTACTACCTTCTTACGCAGGAAAGGAAGGAAACAAAATGGACACGACCTGTCCAACACCAACCTATAGCAAAAGCTCGAGCCGCTCCTGGGGGTCAAGCGGACGCCTCCTCACGCTTCACCAGGGCGCGATGGCGGGTGGACCCGCTGCCTTCACCCAGGCGGGCACGACGGCGCGGGGGCTGGTCGCGGCCGCTGCTGGAGGAGCTGCTGCCTGAGGGAGAGTCGCTGAAACTTGGCGAACCCCGAGCACCGCCGCCTGTACGCTAATCGCCATCTTCATCCTGGTCGGTGCCGAGGCTGGGCAGGCGGCCGTGGTCATCGTCTTCAGGGTAGCACCCGGCATGGCGACCATCTTCCCCAAACACCCTCACATAGAGGGTGGCATCGCCATCGAACTTGAAGTATAGGGTACACCACCGGCCCAGGCCACGCGCGCGGGCAAACGTTTGCCAGCCGTGTGTCAAGGCCCCGTTCCCAGAGACGGAGACCTCCAGCTGTAGCAGCTGTCTGCCTGGAGCCAGAAGCCGCACCGAGCGCTGGCCGGCAGTTCATCTACGAAGAAACATGGGAGCTGGAGCCGGGTGCTGGATGGGTCCGCCGACCACACGACGAACTCCGGCAGCACCTCCGCAGAGCGGAAGCATGGTCTAGGGGGGCGCACACCCACGGCGTGCCCCCCGTCGGCAACCGAGCGCTCACCACCATGTAGGGAACTGTCTCCATGACCGCGGGAGGCTACCACGGGGACCGTGGTGTACATGCGAGGGCGGCCTCGGCCGCGCTTGGTCGGGGGAGGGTCAGGCCCTTCCCGGGGGGCCTTTCCTTTCTCCGTGGCTGAAAATCTCTTTGGTGCCATGGGGACGGCAATTAGCCAAGAAGAAGAAAAGGAGCAGCAAGAAGGGATGGACTGAAGGGGCTCGCCCAGCCCCGTACTTATAGCCGGAGGAGGCCAACCGCCGAGCACCACGATCGCAGGTAATCATGACCGGTTTCTCTGCATGCGGTCGCCGAGGCATCGTGGAAAGCGCATACACCCACGTCTAGTCAACCGCCACGCGGCGCCCAAGGCCGCAGGCTGTTAGGGCCCGCGGCGCTTCGCGCTTGCCCCTTCGCTTCTCTGCTAAGCCAAGCCCCCGCGCGCCTTGGGCCCGGGGGCTACTATCGGCGTTCTGGGAACGGGGGTCCCCAGACTTGCCTGCCTGCGGCCTACGGTGTGGCTCAGGTGGGGGCCCAGCGCGGCCCATCTTCATCAACACAAGCTCAAGACCCTCGTGAGGGGCCAAGCCTCGCGGGGCGGATGATAGGAAGCTTCCTTAGAGGCAGCCTCATCAGGGAGGCTCGCGAGGAGGCGGAGAGATCAAGGCAGGGGTACCTCGCAAGGATCCCATGACGCAAGCCATGATGATCAAGGCCAGGCGGGCGCCAGGCGGGCGCCGGCCTGCGCAGTGTCCTTGTTTCCCCTTTGGTGCAAAGGGGGCAAGCACAGGCCAAGGCATCGGGCAAAGGTTGCCATACCGGTGCAACAAGACCAAGACCAATAGAGCGGCAGGACGGAGGTCACCGTGGATCCCAAGACGGCGTCATCACCAGTGCTTTTGGCAGCCGAAGACCACCTTTGGTCAGGATAACTTGTACTAGATATTCCCCTTCAAGATGGCCAATTGTTGGCGCCCTTCCCACTTAATTATTCGGGGAGAGGCCCAGGGCCTCTATAAATAGAGCTAGCCTCCACCAAGGAAGCGGGGACATCGAAAGAAGGACAGAGAGAGGAATCTGGTAGAACCCTAGCAGAGGGAGAAAGAGAGGCGACGGAACTCACCCAAGCAGTTCATCGCACCAGCTCAAGAACACCTCTCGCGAGGTTGTTCTTCCCTTGTACTGTCCATCATCAGCCCCAAAGGCAATCCACCACACCACACACTGGAGTAGGGTATTACACCACAACGGTGGCCCGAACCAGTATAAACCTCGTGTCTCTTGTGTTGTTCATTATTTTCATCCTAGTTCGCATGAGAGGATCGGACGTAGATCGATAGGGGAGAGATCTCCACGCGCACCCCAGTGTTTGAACCTCAAGGGCCTACCGGAACCCGAAATCCGACAGAGCCCCCCTCCTTATTCTTCTTCCTTGACCTCCTCCCTAGATGGGAGAAGGGTTTCCCCTCTGGTCCTTGGTCTCCATGGCGTGGGAGGGGCGAGATCCCCTCCGAAATTTTGGATCTTTCTCTCTGTCTCTCTCTGTTTCTGCGTTCTCAGATTCTGCCCTTTCACCGTTTCTTATATTCTCGGAGATCCGTAACTCCGATTGGGCTGAAATTTTAACACGATCTCTATCTGGATATTAGCTTTCTTGCGGCGAAAGAATGGCATCAACCACCTTACAGGGTGGCCACGAGGGTCAGGGGCGTGCCCCCCTGTCTCGTGCCTCCCTCGAGCACCGTCTCGCGTGGATTTTTCTTCCCAAAAATCATATATATTCCAAAAAAATCTCCATCAGATTTTATCCCGTTTGGACTCCGTTTGATATGGATATTCTGCGAAACAAAAAACATGCAACAAATAGGAACTAGCACTGGGCACTGGATCAATATGTTAGTCCCAAAAATAGTATAAAAAGTTGCCAAAAGTATATGAAAGTTGTAGAATATTGGCATGGAACAATCAAAAATTATAGATATGATGGAGACGTATCATTCAGCCCATTATGATTAAACATGTTTGCAACGACAATTAGAGATTATAGTTTCTCATGCCATGCATAAGTAGGTGGGAGTGAATAATGATTTATCTTGGTATCAACATTGCGTTAAAATTATTGTGATGTAGTATGATGATATGGTATCCTCCTCTGAATGTTCGAGTGGCTTAACTTGGCACATGTTCATGTATGTAGTTGAATCAAAACCAACATAGCCCCTACGATATTTATGTTCATGGTGATCATATCCTACTCATGCTAGTGTCCAATGTTACTTATCCATAATGCATGATCATGATCGTTGTTTCTCTCTAGCTGGCCACTTCTCAATCTAATTGCTAGCCTTCGCCTGTACTAAGTGGAAATTATACTTGTACATCAAAAACCTTGAACCCAAAGTTATTCCAGATGAGTCCACCATACCTACCTATATACGGTATTACCCCGTCGTCCTAAGTAAATTTGCATGTGCCACCTCTACAAACTTATAAAAAAATATCCTTTTTGTGTGCCTGGATCGTTCATGGAGCGACAAGAGGTGGTCGGTATCTTCCATGCTAAGCAAGTTATTCTCAGGTCGAGTGTTTATTCACTCGCCATCGCCCGAGAAAAGGGCGGTAATAGGGATGCCCGGTCCCAAACTGCAAACACAAAAGGAGTTAATCACTCAAATAATCAAACAAAAACTCCCAATGGAGTCAAAACCTTTACTTTTATGGCTTGGGAACCGCCACTAGCTTGTTTAGCATGGGAGATATTGATAACTGATGGTCGTGAAGTAAATGAGAAGGGTGCATGTCTCAAAATATCATTTATCTCTGTTTTAAAAACTTGAGCTCTGGCACCTCTACAAATCACTGCTTCCCTCTGTGAAGGGACTATCTATTTACTTTTATGTTGTGTCATCACCTTCTAAAACAAGCGCTAGAACCTGAGAGCACAGTTGTCA
The DNA here is from genome assembly GCF_018294505.1 of Triticum aestivum. Lineage (NCBI taxonomy): Eukaryota > Viridiplantae > Streptophyta > Magnoliopsida > Poales > Poaceae > Triticum > Triticum aestivum. Next base: position 453,940,702 of record NC_057794.1, read on the forward strand.
TGACTCATGCATTGTGTGTAGCTAATGTTGGGTGCATCATGATTGGATCTTTTCTACCATGAATTATAATGTTTAGTCGCTGCTTCGACTTTGGAGGTGCTCTGCATTTATGTTTTGCGGTCTCAGAAAGGGCTAGCAAGATACCACTGTTGTCATATTATATCATGGCTGTTTTGACAATGTGTTGCCATTTGAGATGTCTTATTATTGCTCGCTAGCTGATTATGTCATTGATATGAGTTAATATAATCTTTAAGAGTTATTGTCGGCATGGTTAGTTATAATGTTGGATGAAAACCTCGGTGTTGTTTAAGCTTATTTATGCAAACAACAGCAAAAGAGTTCGTAAAAGTTTTTTCTTTTTCACTTTTAGTTTATCAACTGAATTGCTTAAGGACAAGCAAAGGTTTAAGCTTGGGGGAGTTGATACGTCTCCAATGTATCTACTTTTCCTAATGCTTTTCCTCTTGTTTTGGACTCTAATTTGCATGATTTGAATGAAACTAACCCCGGACTGACGATGTTTTTAGCAAAACTACCAGGGTGTTGTTTTTGTGCAGAAATAAAAGTTCTCGGAATGGAACCAAACTTTGCCAGGATTTTTTATATCAATAATAAGAATTTCTGGAGCCAAGACCCACCAGAGGGGGGCACCTGGGTGAGCACAACCCACCAGGGCGCGCCCCCCTCTCCTAGCGCGCCCAGGTGGGTTGTGCCCACAGACCCTGAAACCGATGCTATAAAATCCTATTTTTCTAGAAAAAAATAGGGAGAAAGAATCGCGATCCACGAGACGGAGCCACCGTCACCTCCTGTTCTTCATTGGGAGGCCAGATCTGGAGTCCGTTTGGGGCTCCAGAGATGGGGTTCTTTGTTCTTCGTCATCACCAACCCTTCTCCATCGCCAATTCCATGATGATCCCCACTGGGAGTGAGTAATTCCTTCGTAGGCTCGCTGGTCGGTGAGGAGTTGGATGAGATTCATCATGTAATCGAGTTAGTTTTGTTAGGGCTTGATCCCTAGTATCCACTATGTCCTTAGCTTGATGTTCCTATGACTTTGCCATGCTTAATGCTTGTCACTTTGGGCCCGGGTGCCATGATTTCAGATCTGAACTATTTATGTTATGACCATTATATCAATGTTCTAGATCCGATCTTGCAAGTTATAGTCACCTACTACATGTTATGATCCGGCAACCCGGAGTGACAATAACCGAGACTTCTCCCGGTGATGACCGTAGTTTGAGGAGTTAATGTATTCACTATGTGTTAATGCTTTGTTCCGGTTCTCTATTAAAAGGAGGCCTTAATATCCCTTAGTTTCCAATATGGACCCCGCTGCCACGAGAGGGTAGGGCAAAAGATGTCATGCAAGTTCTTTCATAAGCACGTATGACTATTTATGGAATACATGCCTACATTATATTGATGAACTGGAGCTAGTAATGTATCGCCCTAGGTTATAACTGTCTCATGATGAATATCATCCAACAAGTCACCGATCCAATGCCTACGAATTTATCTTATATTGTTCTTGCTAAGTTACTACTGCTATCATCATGGTTAGACTTGCTACAAAAGTGCTATTACTGTTACCGTTACCGTTACTGTTGCTACTATTATCAAAACTGTCATACTACTTTGCTACAGATAATTAATCTCCAGGTGTGGTTGAATCGACAACTCAGCTGCTAATACCTTCAAATATTCTTTGGCTCCCCTTGTGTCGAATCTATAAATTTGGGTTGAATACTCTACCCTTGAAAACTGTTGTGATCCCCTATACTTGTGGGTTATCATGGGTCTAGATTGGTTTTTGGTGGCTATAGAGGCCTGCGGCGGCGGAACTTCCGATCTAGGTTAACCCTGAGGGTTTTGGAATATTTGTGAATTTATAGGGTAAAGAGGGGGTGCGAGAGGCCACTAAGGTGAGCACAACCCACATGGGCGCGCCTGGGCCCCCAGGCGCGCCCTGGTGGGTTGTGCCCCCTCGTGGCACCCCCAGGTGCTGCTCTAGTACATTGGTGGTCTTCTGGTCCATAAAAAGTTTCACGGTGTTTGGACTCCGTTTGATATTGATTTTGTGTGATGTAAAAAACAAGCAAAAAACATGTAACGCCCTCGATGCGGCTATATCTCCCACGTGTCGTAGCATGACTTAGAGTCATAACCGCATTGAAAGCAATGTCGCAAGTGAGGTAATCTTCGCAAACAACCCATGTAATACAATAGGGGAAAAGATACATAGTTGGCTTACAATCGCCACTTCACACAAATACATGAATAAAGCATTACATCATCCAGATACAAACAAGGTCCGACTATGGAACCAAAATAAAAGAAGACTACCCCAAATGCTACACAGATCCTCGATCGTCCCGACTGGGCTCTACTACTAATCAACTAGAACGAAACAACATAAAGGACAAGATCTTCATCGAGCTCCTCCTTGAGCTTGGTTGCTTCACCTGCTCGGTAACATCGGCACCTGCAAACTGGTTTTGGAAGTATCTGTGAGCCACGGGGACTCAGCAATCTCACACCCTCGCGATCAAGACTATTTAAGCTCATAGGTAAGGTAAAAGGTATGAGGTAGAGCTGCAGCAAGCGACTAGCATATATGGTGGCTAACATACGCAAAAGAGAGCGAGAAGAGAAGGCAAAAGTACTGTCGAGAATCTATGATCAAGAAGTGATCCTAGAACAACCTACGTCAAGCATTACTCCAACACCATGTTCACTTCCCGGACTCCGCCGAGAAGAGACCATCACGGTTACACACGCGGTTGATGTATTTTAATTAAGGTCAACTTCAGGTTTTCTACAACCGTACATTAACAAATTCCCATCTGCCCATAACCACGGGCACGGCTTTCGAAAGTTCAAATCCCTGCAGGGGTGTCCCAACTTAGCCCATCACAAGCTCTCACGGTCAACGAAGGATATTCCTTCTAGTGGGAAGACCCGATAAGACTCGGAATCCCGGTTACAAGACATTTCGACAATGGTAAAACAAGACCAGCAACACCGCCCGAATGTGCCGACAAATCCTGATAGGAGTTGCACATATCTCGTTCTCAGGGCACACTCAGATGAGCTCTCCATACAACTAAAACCAAACCTCGAGTTTCCCCGAGGGGGTGCTGCATAGGGCTCTAGTTTGGACCAACACTCAGAGGAGCACTGGCCCGGGGGGTAAAATAATGATGACCCTCAGGAGGGCGACTCCCAAGGGAAAAGAAAAGGCTAGGTGGCGAATGGTAAAACAATGTCGGGCATTGCTGGAGGAGTTTTATTCAAGGCGAACTGTCAAGGGGTTCCCATTATAACCCAACCGCGCAAGGAACGCAAAATCCGGGAACATAACACCGATATGACGGAAACTAGGGCGGCAAGAGTGGAAAAAAACACCAGGCATAAGGCCGAGCCTTCCACCCTTTACCAAGTATATAGATGCATTAATTAAATAAGGGACATTGTGATATCCCAACAAAATAACCATGTTCCAACATGGAACAAGCTCCAATCTTCACCTGCAACTAACAACGCTATAAGAGGGGTTGAGCAAAGCGGTAACATAGCCAAACAACGGTTTGCTAGGACAAGGTGGGTTAGAGGCTTGGCTCAACAATATCGGAGGCATGATAAGCAAGTGGTAGGTATCGCAACATAGGCATAGCAAAAGAGCGAGCAACTAGCAAGCAAAGATAGAAGTGATTTCGAGGGTATGGTCATCTTGCCTGAGATCCCGCAAAGAAGAAGAACGAGTCCAAGAAGAAGACAAACGGACGTAGTCGAACGGGTCCTCACAATCACGACGTTACCGGAACCAACCCGAAGAAGCAACACCGGAAAGAAGCACACAACATAGTAAACAACCAACACATGAACATGGTATGATATGCGGGATGCGGTATGCGATGCATATGCATGATTTGAAAATGAATGATTGAACCTGGCCTCAACTTGGAAATCCAAGAGTGCCACTGGAAAGGTGAGGTGATTTCAGTCGAAATCGATATAAAGATCACCGGAATCGGATGCACGGTTTGGAAATGGCAAGCAAAACAAATATGGCACCGGTCTGCGATAAACAGCAAGTAACCATCTAAATGCAACAAGATAAATATGCTACAGCACTCAAACATGACAACAAAATACATGGCAGGGATCCACTCATGAAGCTTGAGAAAAGATGAACACTGAGCTACGGCTAATTCATCCATTAACAGGTTCAAACAAGCATGGCAAAAGAGCAAATGATAACAGGTTTCAGACTTAGTGAAATTAACACAAGTCTGGAATTTATCATCAGGAAGCACACTTTGGAGCATGAAAACTACATGCTACAGGAACTTAACATGGCAAAGCAAGGCATGGCATGAAGCTACTCAAAGCACTTAACAAAAGTCCCTTAGTAACCTTGAGCCAAAAGGGATCAGAAAATACAATTGCAAGTATGTGAACATGGCAAAAACATAAACAGATCTCAGACTTAGTGAAATACCAGGACATGACAAAAACAGATTCAACATGGCATCTTTACAAGCTTGATTAACTCACTACAAGGCATGTCATGGCATGGGACAAGTTCTAGCATGAAGTATACATGAAAATGAAGCTAACCATGTGCCAAACCACCTCATAGCATGTTGGAAATAAATCACACAAAAATGCCAAAACAACATCATGATGTAAAATGACATGCTTATGAACTTGCTCAAATACAGAAACTAATGCCACCACTGGGTTGATGGGATTTTTCTACCCCAAAAACATATATAATATGTTGGGGTTGCTGTAGAAAAATCATCACAAGTGCATTAAGTTAAAAACTGCCCTAAATGGAAAATGACAGAATTGGCATTTTCCTTATTTGGAAACATCCAGAAATGGACTTGCCCGGAATGGAAATGGCATCTTTCCAGAAATGGAAAAATCGCTGAGCTATATAAAAAAAGAAATATGAGGAGGGGTGATGCATGGAGGTGGTGATGCATGGAGGTGGTGATGCATGGATCACACATAGAACATGCAACAACATATCATGCATGAATATCATGGAAAAGCAAGTTGACATAAGCACAACACAACATAGATATGCACAAGATGACATGATATGCAATGCATGACACACAAGTAATGACATGGCAACAACAGCAAATAACTAGAAGATACCTGGCACATCGGTCTCGGGGCGCTACAAAACAGCAACTGGCACTAGGCATTGGGTCAATAGGTTAGTCCCAAAAATGATATAAAGTTGCTATAAAATGATTGTAAAACATCAAAGAATGATAATAAAACACTTCATTAATTATAGATACATTGGAGATGTATCAATATTCTACGAAAATCTTTATCGGTCGAACCGTAATGACAACATATGTTATTCCCTTTGTCATCAGTATGTTACTTGCCCAAGATTCGGTCATCGGTATCTTCATACCTAGTTCAATCTCTTTACTGGCAAGTCTCTTCACTCGTGCCATCATGCATCATGCATCCCGCAACTAACTCATTAGTCACATTGCTTGCAAGGCTTATTATGATGTGCATTACTGAGAGGGGCCAGAGATACCTCTCCGATACTCGGAATGACAAATCCTAATCTCGATTTATGCCAAACCAACAAACACCTTAGGATATACCTGTAGAGCATCTTTATACGTTGTGACGTTTGATAGCACACAAGGTATTCCTCCGATATCCGGGAGTTGCATAACTCATAGTCGAAGGAATATGTATTTGACATGAAGAAAGCAGTAGCAATAAAACTGAACGATCAACATGCTAAGCTAATGGATGGGTCTTGTACATCACATCATCCTCCTAATGATGTGATCCCGTTCATCAAATGACAACACATATGAGGGAGTCCTGGATTAGGGGATCTCCGGATAGCCGGACTATATCCTTTGGCCGGACTGTTGAACCATGAAGATACAAGATTAAAGACTTCATCTCGTGTCTGGATGGGTCTTTACTTGGCATGGAAGGAAAGCTAGGCAATACAGATATGTATATCTCCTCCTTTGTAACCGACCTTGTGTAACTATAGCCCCCTCCAGTGTCTATATAAACCGGAGGGTTTTAGTCCGTAGGACGACAAACAATCATACCATAGGCTAGCTTCTAGGGTTTAGCCTCTCTGATCTCGTGGTAGATCTACTCTTGTAATACTCATATCATCAAGAACAATCAAGCAGGGCATAGGATTTTACAATCAAGCTTCTAGGGTTTAGCCTCTGGGGGAGCCCTGGTTGTAGGCGAAACCCTCCGACTAGGCGGCTTCGTTATGACCGCCTGCTCGGCCGCTGCCCCGATGATGACCTCTCGGGTCATCGAAAATAGCCTCCACATCAGCTCAAAATTTGCCGAGCAGATGGATCCAATGGAGCTCTCCTCTTTGAACGAGCTCTTGGATCACAGTGCCACTCTGGGAGTCACTATGGACTACGATCAGATCGGGCTTAAATCCGACCAAAGGGAGATTAAATCTCCGCCGGTCACCCATCAAATAGCGGTGGTGGAGGAGCAATGCGGTGATTCTCCCTCTATCCTGAGGACGAAATATGTCCGGATTCCCAAGCTCTCTGAACAGGATATGCGCTCGCGGGAGGACGCCGCCCTAACCCTGAATCTAGAATCAGGCCGCATACCGAACCTGCAGGGCAATATCTCGGAGCCCGAACTTCCAAGATCGAAAACACCCTGCCCCGGGATCGCATATTGGGTCTGGACTTAAATCCACCCACCAACCCAGATACAAACTATCTTTCCCACATTAGGCAAGCGCCCCGAGAGACAGTACATCACTATTGGGCCAGATTCCTCCTTGTAATGAACAAGGTCAAGGACTGTCGCGAGGAAGATGCAATTTCATTCTTTTGCAACAATTGCACGGACGAGGGAGTCCTCAACGCCATAAGTCGCCATGACGTAGCACACTTCGCTGACTTGGCGTACATAGTACGGAAATACTGTGCGATGGAAAGTGCCTGGAAAACCCACGCAATTTTGGGACAATCCGGCTCTGACAAAACCCCCAGTCTGAACTAAAAGGGCGCACTCTTATAAATCACCCGACTCAATTACAAAGAAGCAAAAGCCCACTACAGGGCGTGGAACCGTATTGGAGGGATGGCTCAACGGGCCCTGCAAAATTCATAGTACAGCAGATAGCATATCAACACACAGCCTTAGAGCATGTTGGGTACTCCGGCAGGTGGCCAAAAGCGGCGAGGATCTTCTCACCCAAAATACCTCAAAGCACCTCCCCACAGATAACAACACAGTATTAACGGTCTTCGAGACCTTTGCCTCAAATAATAGGCATAAGCGAGCACTCCGCGGCCTTGCCGAAGTCTACCACGTGGCAGCAATAAATCCATGGAGCGACACGGCTATCACCTTCAACGCTAGTGACGAACCTAAATTCTGAACAGCCCAAGCACCAGCCGCTCTGGTCCTCAGCCCAATTGTGGATGGCTTTCAGCTCACTAAGGTGCTCATGGATGGCGGCAGCGGATTAAACCTCATCTATGAGGAAACTCTCCAAAAAATGGACATAGACGACAACCGTATTGAACAAAGCAGTACGACCTTCCGAGGAATCATCCCTAGTCGGGAGGCACACTCCGCTGGGAAAATCACACTTGATGTGGTATTCGGCACTCCGGAGAATTACAGGTCCGAAGAAATTACATTCCAAGTGGCCCCATTCAGTAGCGGATACCACACCCTTCTAGGGCGGGAGGCATTCACGATTTTTCAAGCCATACCCCATTACGGGTACATGAAGCTCAAAATGCTCGGACCCAAGGGAATTATCACTCTAGCTAGTGATCCAGACGTAGCACTCCGCGTCGAGAACAAAACAGCCGCACTAGCCCTCGAGGCATTATCCGAAGCCCTTGTGGCGGAGGAGTTAACCGCGTTGCGCTACACGATGGACAGGGAGGACGTGATACTAGACAAAAGATCCAAGTCCACCTCCTTTAAACCAGCGGAAGAAATAGTTAAATTCCAAGTCCATCCAATGGACCCTACAAAAACAGCATCCATTGGGGCACAGTTAGACCCCGCTGTAGATGCCGCACTATTAGAGTTTCTGTGCGAGAATTGGGACATATTCGCCTGGCATCCTTCAGACATGCCAGGAATCCCACGCAGATTGGCCGAGCATAGCCTTAATATTCTAAAAGGATTCAAGCCGGTCAAGCAGACTCTTGGTGTTTCTCTGAACCTAAGCGACAAGCCATGGGAGAGGATCTGGCCAAGCTACTGGAAGCCAGATTCAATAAAGAAATAAAACATTCGGATTGGCTAGCAAACCTGGTGATGGTACCAAAGAAGGACAAATCCTGGCGCCTATGTGTCGACTTCAAAGACCTTAACAAGGCTTGCCCAAAGGATCCCTTCCCACTCCCTCGCATCAATCAAATCATCGACGCTACCGCAGGAAACGAATCATTGTGCTTCCTCGATGCATACTCCGGTTACCACCAGATTAAGATGGCGTCGTCTGATCAAACCACAACAGCATTTATAACACCATACGACCCCTTCTGCTTTAACACAATGCCCTTTGGGCTCAAAAACGCCGGCGCAACATATTAGCGCATGATCCAGACATGTCTGGAAAAGCGGATCGGCAAGACTGTGGAGGCATACGTAGACGATGTGGTCATTAAAACCAGACACATCGACTCTTTAATAGACGAATTGAGGCTTACGTTCACCAATCTCCGAACATATGACATTAAGCTCAATCCAGAAAAATGCGTCTTCGGCATTCCCGCCGGAAAGCTCCTGGGCTTCATCGTCTCCAGTAGAGGAATTCAAGCAAATCCTGCTAAAATCTAAGCTCTGTCATAGTTGGCTATTCCAACTGACCTCAAGCAAATCCAGAATTTGACTAGATGCATGGCGGACTTAAGCCGCTTTATCTCCCGGTTAGGAGAAAATGTACTTCCCCTTTATCGCCTTCTTAGGCGCACCGAACGCTTCGAGTGGACGGACGCAGCCACAGCTGGACTGGAAGAAATCAAAGCCATCCTGGCCGCCAACCCAATCCTGGCCGCGCCAACTGTTGGTGAACCAATGCTATTATATATAGCGTCACCTCACCAAGTTGTAAGCGCAGAGCTCGTCATCGAACGAGAGATGGACGGACATAAATTCTCGCTTCAAAAGCTGGTATATTATGTATCCACCGTCCTCACTCCATGCAAAGCACGGTACCCACATTACCAGAAGATAGCATGCGAGGTATTTATGGCATCCCAGAAATTACAACACTACTTTCAAGAGTGTTCGATCACGGTGGCATCCGAAGTACCACTCAATGACATAATAAACAACCGTGATGCCACGGGCCGGATTGCCAAATGGGCCATTGAGCTCCGCCCGTTCGACATGACATATAAGCCACGACGAGCCATTAAGTCACAAGTACTGGCCGATTTCGTAGCCGAATGGACAGAAGCCGAACTCCCTAAAGAGTACGGCGCATACTCCAATTGGATCATGCACTTCGACGGCTCTAAAATGCTGGCTGGTCTAGGGGCTGGCGTCGTCCTGACGTCCCCCACCAGAGACACGGTGAAATACATGCTCCAGATACTATATACGGACTCCAATAATGCAGCCGAATACGAGGCCCTACTACACGGCCTCCGGATGGCAGTCTCCATGGGAATCCAACGCCTAGAGGTGTGTGGGGACTCAAACCTCGCAATATCCCAAATAAATGGAGACTTTGATACCAAGGATCCAAAAATGGCAGCATATTGCAACGCCGTCCTCAAAATGTCAGCCCGGTTCGAGGGGCTAGAATTCCACCATGTGGCTCGGGAAAACAACCAGGCAGCGGACATCCTAGCTCGTATCGGCGCTAAACGCGACCCTGTCCCACCGAACATCTTCCTGGAAATACTGTTTAAACCATCCATGGTATGGGAATGGGACACCGGCAAAATTAGTCCGGACCCGGCCACAACCCCAGATACCGAATACTCTGACACAATTGGAGGCTTTGCCACCGGAATAACACCTTCAGCCCATGTAATAATGGCCGTCATCGCCCCATGGACATAATCATTCCTGGCCTACCTAACTAGACAGGAATTACCCGAGCACCAAAATGAGGCTCGCTGCATAGTGCGGTGATCTAAAGCCTACAAGGTCCATGAGGGAGAGCTCTATAAGAAAAGCACAACCGGAGTCCTTCAAAGGTGCATCTCCGAAGAGGAAGGGCGGAAGCTATTGGCAGAAATCCATGCCGGACTCGGCAGCCACCACGCAACAGGCTGGGCCCTTGTAAGTAAGGCCTTCCGTACAGGTTTTTATTGGTCGACGGCCCGGGCAGATGCACAGCATCTGGTTCAACATTGCGTTGGTTCCCAGCTTTTTGCAAACCAAAGCCACATGCCACCTACCGCCCTCCAAACCATCTCCATTACTTGGCCCTTTGCAGTCTGGGTGCTCGATATGGTCGGACCCCTCAAGGGGGGAACCCATAAGAGAAAATACTTACTAGTCATGGTGGATAAATTCACCAAATGGATAGAAACCAAACCTGTCAAAACAGTTGAATCCGGACCGGTGATAGACTTCATATCCGGGGTCGTACACCGTTATGGCGTTCCCTATAGCATCATAACTGACAACGGACGAACTTTACAGCCGACGAGGTGAAGCTTTGGTGCAGCAACATGGGCATCAAGCGCGATTATGCTTCTGTCTATCATCCGCAAACTAACGGTCAAGTCAAACGAGCGAATGGTCTTATCATGAGTGGTATTAAACCCATATTAGTCCGGTCCTTAAAGGAATCAGACACCCATTGGGTAGAGGAGCTCGACTCCGTACTATGGGGGCTGCGGACCACGCCGAATCATACTACCAGATACACACTGTTTTTATGGTGTACGGCGCTGAGGCGGTGCTACCTTGCGACATAATTCATGACTCTCCTCGAGTGCGCATGTACGAAGAAAGAGAGGCCAAGCTCGATCGGCAGGACAGTTTGGATGCCCTGGAGGAGGAGTGCGACATGGCAAAAGCCCGTTCCGCATTCTATCAACAACATGCTCGAAGGTATCAAAGCAAAGAAGTGCGGGCCAAAACCTGTAACGTTGGTGAACTAGTTCTGCGCCTACCGGAGAAGAAAAAGAACAAGCTCAAGCCCCAAATGGGAAGGTACCCTTCATCAATCGACCAAGTTACTGACCGGCGGAATGCGTACTGACTGCAGGATGCGTTGACTAGTCGACTCGAGCCGAACCCCATGGAACGCAGGCCAGGCTCCGAAGATTCTACGCCTAGCACCGGATTTATGTTAGTCCCTCACCTTTGTCCCATTTTCTGCAATGTGCGTCGTCTGACTTGTTTCCCTTTCTTTCTTTTATTCCTCTTGGCCTTCAAGGGTCACCTGTGCCTCACTTGTATACTAATAGAGGTGCTTAGCCGCACTAATCTACCAACCTGGGGGCTTCTTTCACAGAAGCTTAAATTATTTACCTGGGCATCATGCCCAACACATGCATTATACTTCCGCATGTACCTTTTTTCACCATTATATGCATCGATATGACTTAAGTTTTGGCCAAGCTGGGTTGCTGGCTCTTGTATTTATGCCCTACATTCCGTTAATTTGGCTAGGGCATAAGGGAGCACATCTGCGATTGTTACCGCCGGGTCAGCCGGACGTGTACCTCAGACTGGGTGAAGCCGAAAGCTAGCGTTCTTAAGAGAATATTCGGTCGGTGAAAAAAAGATGACCTTTGTTTATTAACCATATCTACCCCTAGATGTTTTTACTATGCTTCTTGTCGCAGTCCGGACATGCACTTTAGGGCATGCCTACCCAGGGAAAGGAACCCTTAACGGAACTATTCTCTCTGGAATATGTTTCTTACTACCCATGTAATATAACACAACTTGTTGGGCACTTGTCTGATAAAGCACTAATGACCCCTACGCCTAGTCTCCACGCATGCCCCGGTTCTTATATAACCGAGAGGGTATTCGGATACACTCCGTACTGTCGGGTCCCGAGGTTGAAGCAAAAAGGCCCGCCACGACAAACGATCTACAATCCGGCTAGAAGGCATCATATATGTCGCTTTACAATTACATAGTCAATTTGACTGGTTGAATTCCTCTTCAATGCCATCCAATAGGCTGTCTAGTCTACAGTCCTATTGGGAATACTTTGCGGCCAATTCTACTTGGCCGTACACTAAATTCATAGGGATCTCCTTGCCATCAGGCTCCATAGGTCCGACTTCGGCCATGTGGTTCGGGTCAGCCTTCGTGTACCGTGTCTTCACCATCGCCCAAGCTTCCCTGGCGCCCTGACGGCAGGCCGATATCTTCCATAATCGGAAGCGCCGCCGTGCTCCCTTTAGCTTTTCTGCAAGCTCTCCAAGGCCTTTAGGTATGGAGACGGACAGCCACAAGGCCTGGGAAACGCCTTGCATCACCTGCCGAAATCGTTCGTGCAACTGTGCGAGCTTGGGAAGAATATCACCCGTCGAACTAGGCATCTCCTCAGCAGGACGACCTGTTAACATACCTACAGACATAACTCTGTCAGCCAGCTTCCTCGCCAAACTCTTTTTGAAAGTTCGTTCAAGCACTTACTAAATATGCCGCGTCGAATCCGTCGATTCTCCTTAACAGAGTCCGATAGTTGGGCACGAACATCTTTCATTTCCACACCCAGCTTGGTGTTGGCATCTTGTAGATCATTCTTCTCCTGCCTCACCCTTGTAAGCACGCTCTAACTAGCCTTCAGCTGGCGTATGAGCTGTTGCTTATCCGGATTCACTCCTACGTCATCTGCAATTTTATCGTCAGATCGGCATGTAAAGCCGCATTCTAATATGATACTTATCATTTGACGATATGTTACCAGAGGGGGTCTATTTGGGCTCCCCTGCTGTGGCCAGTGCAGCCTGAAGTTGGGGTTTGCACTCCTCCAGCTCCTGGGACACTTGAGTATTCTTTTATGTAAGAACCTACATAACAAATGATCCTTAAATCAGTTATCCTAACTGTTTCAAGTCTCAGGGGCTACTGATATATATAATCATCAAATTTTCTCACCCGTATGTCTTTTACATACTGCTCCGTGGCTCTGGCTAGACCATTTTGAGCGGCATGGAGCGCGCGTCTCCCGAGTTGAAGGCATCCAATGCCTCTGGGGAGAAACAAGTGTCACGAAGAACAGTCCAGCGATGCCTATGGTTCATGGCACTTTCCACCTCGGAATGGGTGGCGGACAGTCTATCTGTATCCTCTATCGGAGGAGCACCCGACGCACGCCTTGTACTCGTTCCCACCTCTGAGTCCGGCCCTGGAGCCTAGCTTGTGGAGGCGTGATTGGTAGCCTCTCCGGGTATAGTCCGGCGAGCACTCTTTTTCCTGAAAAGAAGGCATGGGCGTCAGTACGCCTCTGTAAATAATGTCTTGTAATAAGGACGGCGCGCCATACCGCTGCGCCGGTGCCTCGATCCGGACTGCGGATCTTTTCAGCCTGCCTGGCCTAGCGGCCCCTTGGTGGCTAGTTGCCACGGGCTCGGCCTTCGGCCCCGAGGACCTCCCCTGCAAAACACGGCTGTTATACGACAATAAAAAGAGCACAAGGACGGATCCCTTTTTAAGTGCTGGGATTTCGGTCTCAGTCACCTGTGAGTCTGGAACTAGCCCAGGATAATCGACCGTAATGGCCACCAAGGTATTGTCATTACTCCCTTGGTAAAATACCCCGTCGATCAGCTCCACGGATATGTCCGGATCCTCCTGGGAGGGCGGGTCAAGGGACCGTCCAGGGTCCTCGGGCTGCGGAGGAGGGCTATTTATCTCCTTTACTGCCTGGCGCAGCTCCTGCGATGAAATCGCTAGAATGAATACTTAAACTACGGGAATACAAAACGGATGGGCGAGAAAAATCTCCGCTTACCCAGCTCGAAGGATTGTACATGGAGAATCCGCCCTGTGGGTTGACACGGAGGAATTCCTCCTCTTCTCCCTTGTACAAAGTGGATAAGATCTTTATTAGATTAGCAGCCAATCCCGGCCCTTTGCGGCCGTGGCGGGTGGCATCATCCCCCCCGTTGAAATCCCACATGGGGTGGCCTCTATACTGGAGCGGTTGCACCCCCTGCATAATGCATATAGCCATGACCTCGATCATGGCCAATCCGGATCGAGCTAAAGAGCTTATCCGGCTCATCAGATAAAGAATGTCCCGGTCGTCTTCCTCCAGGGGGCTCCGTGGACGCCAGCTTTGGCGCTTCTTCAAAGGGGCGTTGTCAAACTCAGGAAGGTCGATCCGAATAGGGTCCAGAAGGGGGACATCTTCTATATAAAACCATTCTGAAGGCTAGTCTTCGGACGTCTTCTTCGGGGTCCCGGATAGGTATTCGGTCCCAGCGATACGCCACACTTCGGCTCCGCCCACTTGATATATTGATCCCTTCTTAGAACGGGGCACCAGGCAGAACAGCTTCTTCCACAGAGCGAAATGAGCCTCACAGCCCAAAAATAACTCGCAAAGGGCTACGGATCCCGCGATATGCAGCAGGGAGGCAAGCGTGAGGTTGTGCAGCTGGAGGCCATAGAACTCCAGAAGCCCTCGGATAAACAGATGGATTGGGAATCTGAGCCCTCTTACCAGATAAGGGACAAGGCATACCCGATCTCCCTTGGAGGGATTGGGACGGCTCTCCGCTTGCTCTCCGCCATTATAAGTGGCAAGCCCGGCTCGAACCGGGACCAGGTACGCTGGGGGAAGAAATCCCTTGGACTGAAGCATCACCAATTTGCTGTGCGGGATGGAACATCTCTCCCAATCTCTAGGCTTGGAACTAGGGGTGCGAGAGGAGGAGCTGCGTCAACCAGCCATGGTGGAACGGATCTTTGTCGGGTACGCTCTGATGAAGACTCGGCAAGGGAGGATGATGTGATTTGGATCTGAATCCTCGTCTTTTTAAATAGACGGCTCATTTACATAGCTAGGGGTAAATGTGAAAACACCCTGGCTCTTCACATTTGCTCGACACGTGGAAAGTAGCCATTATTGGGCGTAGAAGCCAAGAAGTACAAACCATCACAAGGAAACAGACATTATTTCGACACGTACATAGAATTTGAAGAGGAACCCGCCTTGCAATGCCGAAGATAATACTGCGCGCCGGACTCATCGTCATTGAAGCCTGGTTCAGGGCTACTGTGGGAGTCCTGGATTAGGCACTAAAAAAAGACACATCCGTGACATTTTGGGCCGAACGAAATTTCTGTCATACATATGACACTTCTATGATGATAATTGTGACAAAACCCGGTATCATCATAGATGTGGTGGGCTCCTACTTCTATGACAAAAATCATGACAGAAAATGGGCTTTTCGTCCTGGGCGGGCCGGAGACGCAGCTGCATGACATTCTTTGGGCCGTCCATGACGGAAAAAACCATGGTAGAAGCGAGGGGGAGGAAAATTTCGGGGAGTTCCCGTTACGGTGGGAGGTCGGGGCCGACGATGCGCGTTTCTCTCGTACACGTACGCGCGTGTGTGCGAGGCGTTGGCTCTAACTGAACCCGAGCGAGGCGTTGGGCTCTAACTGAACCCGAGCGATTGCACTGTAGGCTAAGCGTTACTGAACCTGAGCGATCGATCGATGGCTGTTAACTGAACCCGATCGAGCGATTCCTTCGCTACTGCTGCTAACTGAAGCCGATCGATGCTGCCTTTGGATGAACAGTGAGCGTTGTGTGTGTGTGTGGGGGGGGGGTTGGATGAACAGTGAGCGGTGGCGTTGCCTTTGGATGAACAGGACCCCGTGGTGTGGAGGCTGGATGAACAGTAGACGATGGAGGGGTGCCCATGGAGGGGTGGTTGAACAGGACCCCGTGGTGTGGAGGGATGGATGAACAGTAGATTGTGGAGGGGTGGTTGAACAGTAGCCGATGGAGTAGCATGTGGTGGAGGCTGGATGAACAGGAGCCCGTGGAGGCTGGAGGAGGTCGACGGTAGCCCGTGGAGGCTGGAGAAGGTCGACGGTGGAGATGAACAGTATCCCGTGGAGTCCTGTTTTGCGGTACGCCACACCCCTCCTGATGAACAGGACCCCCGTTTTGACCGTAGGAGGTCCGTTTCGTTCGTTTTGTGGTACGCCACACCCCTCTCGATCAACAAGACCCCGTTTCGACCGTAGGAGGTCCATTTCCTCCGTTTTGCGGTACGCCACACCCCTCCCGATTAACAGGACCCCCGTTTAGACCATAGGAGGTCCGTTTCCTCCGTTCTGCGGTACGCCAGGCCTCGTTTCCATCACCTGTTCCGTCCAAGCCCTCCTGATGAACACGACCATGCATTCCGTTCCAACCCAGCCGGTTGGCTCCCACGCGTCCTGTTGCCTCCCGATGAACACGACGCATTCCGTTGCCTCCCCATGAACACAACGCATTCCGTTGCCTCGCCATGAACACGACGATGACGTTGTTTCTCCGTTCCGACCCAGCCATGTACACGAGCCCTGGCCGTACGTATGCGCGAGTAGGTGTTCGAGACCCCGCCTGTATGTACATATACTTGGCCGTATTTTCTTTATTGCACCCTGGCCGCTGTACGTACGTGTACATGCTATGTGTGCGCCTCTACTACGACACGTACGCGCCCCGCCCTCTACATCCACCAGTATATATGTACGTACACGTTCGCGACCAGAATGACAACGCTACGTACGCTTCGACCAGGTCGGTCCCGACTGTCAGGCACTTCCTTGCGTGAGAAGATGTAGCTGGTGGGTCCCAGCAGTCAGGGGTGAATTGTTTTTTTTTGCCCGGACGCACTTCCTTGTGTGCGAAGATGTAGCTGGTGGGTCCCAGCAGTCAGGGGGCGAACCGTATTTTTTTGCCCAGACGCACTTCCTTGCGTACGAAGATGTAGCTGGTGGGTCCCAGCTGTCAGGGGGAAATCTTTTTTTCGCGAAATACGATGGCCCGTCCGGTGGGTCCCCGCTGTTAGGTGGAGGAATCATTATTTTGCGCGTAATAAGGAGGCACTTCCTTGCTGCGGCCGTGGACCCAGCTGTCAGCCTCTCCACGTACAGTCCATGTCCGATGGAAGTCGTTCCTTGACCACGTTGACCACGCCGCGCCGAGAGCACCACGGCGGTGGACGACGGCGAGGACTAGGAAGGGGACGACTCGGAGCCGGGGAAGACGCAGCAGTGGATGCCCACGCGAAGAGGAGTACGAGGGTTCACTGGTTCGGCTGCGGTGTGAGGCTGCTGTCGCCGCAGAATAATAGGGGGTGTGGGTGAGTAGAGGGATGGCCTGGCCAGCGGTGGGAGTAGTAGGGGGCGGTGAGGCCTCCGCGGCATCACAGCCGGCCACGGGAGGCAGGAGCACGCGGCACGACCGGCGCTGGTTTGGGCGGCTGGAGCAAGAAGACCAGAGGTTGAAGAAGCACTACGGCCGTTGGATGAACATCGTACGGTAACAGGAGCTAGAATCGTTCATATTGACTAAGTTGACAAAGCCCTCCGTCCCCGTCAACTTGGTAGGCCCACAAGTCAGCCTCCCACTATGCTGGGTTCCAGCTGGCAGGGGGAATATTCATTTTTTGTGCGTAATAAGGAGGCACTTCCTTGCGTGCGAAGATAGCTGGTGGGTCCGACATGTCAGCGGGGGGCACGTTATTTTCGCGAAATACAGAGGCCCTTCCGGTGGGTCCCAGATGTCAGGTGGAGGAATCATTATTTTGCGCGTAATAAGGAGGCATTTCCTTGTGTGCGGCCGTGGACCCAGCTGTCAGCCTCTCCACGCACAGTCTACTTCCGATGGTGTCGTTCGTTGACCACGTTGACCACGCCGCGCCGAGCGCATCCAAGGTGGTGGACGACGGCGAGGCCCCGGACAGCAACGAGCCGGAGATGGGAAGACGCGGGAGTAGAGTCGCAGACGGAGAGGTGTACGAGGGTTAACTGGTTCTAGTGCGGTGTGGTTCGGCAGTCGGTGGAGAAGAACAGGAGGTGTGGAGGGGTGGAGGGATGGCCTGGCCAACGGTGGAGTAGCGCTTCATAGCGAAGCGTGCTAAGCAGAGCTGCTAGCAGCAGGAGGCGGGAGGTGGTCCCGGCGGCGCTGGAGGAAGAAGACGAGAGATTGAAGATGGATGCCGGTCGTTGGATGTAAATCCAACGGCTAACATGTCAGAATCATTTGTTGACTAAATTGACAACGACTTGCGTTGGCTTCGACCTATTGGCCCACATTTCAGCCTCCAAAAATGTGGCACGTATTCAACCCATTTTTTCAGAATTTACAGTCTTTTTTTGCGCGGTAGAATTTACAGTCAATTTGATCTTTTTTTGAATTACAGCCATTAGCTGGGCTGGGTGAACAAATAATGTAGCGTCCATGCGGCCCATTTATTTTATTTCCTAAAAAATTACAGGCCATTTGCACTTTCTCGAAATACACGATTTTGCTGGGCTGATTCTAATTATAATGTTGGGTTGGGCCAGCAATGTTATCAAAAAATAAAAAGGGGCTGAGCATTTTGTTATAAATATATTTAAATAATAAGTGATATTATTACATTCGTCCTTAAATCTTACCAAGCTTTTGTACACAATCACTAGGATTTTCGTGCCAAAACAATCCAGGATTTTATTTGTTAAGAAATTATTTTTATAAGTTAATAAGATGTGGGATATTGTTTTCTTACATATGTAAGTATCTGTTAAATATATGATGACAATAAAAATAATATATAATAACATATAAAATATTTTTTTAGAAAAACAGGGAGCATCTCCCCGGTTCCATTGCTGAGAACGAAACCACAACATATTCTGATACAGCAGCTCAAAGAGCAGTTCGAAAGCAAAGGTAGAAAAGCTACAAACTAGGGGGGTGGATGAACAAGTTCTCTGAATAACACAAATCACCCGAGCGGTGCCAAAGGCAGAGCGGATAGAGCACTCAAATGACACAAGGAGGGTCCAGCGAAGCCTTCATGGTCTTCAGCCGAGGGGCCGTGTCAGCCTGCGGCGACCAGTAAGCAAGCGGAGACACCGGGCTGGAAGGCGTAGCATGGTGGATGTCCCTCTTTTTCGGCGCCAGGTGCCCATCATCTTCATCAGAGATCTTGAGACGAGCCCACGGGTCCAGCCCCAGAGCAGGTCGAGCCTTGTTCAGCCACAAGTGATCGCCAACGGTTTCTGGAGGGATCTTGTTAGGGTTTCCACGAAGCTCATCAACTTGTCCTTGTCCGATCCGGAGGAGAGAATCGCCCAGTTCCTCACCATGTTCCTGATCAACCTCAAGACCTGCGGAATGGAAATCCAGGAGGTGTTACTGAAAATCATAGCATTTCTATATTTCCAGAGGCACCAAAGGACAGCTGAGCTAACAGTATTTAAAACTGAGCACTTTTTGGTAGCAATCCAGAATCTGGCGACAGATTCGAAGGATGAGCCAATCTGACTAGAGAAATATTCCTCAATGTGGGCCCAGAGATGTTTAGCAACTATACATTCAAAAAATAGGTGAGAACAAGACTCTTGTTCCAAGCAGTAAACACAATCAAGGGGTTTGATGATGTGTCTCTTCCTAAGGTTATCCCTAGTCATCAATTTGTTTTTGGAGAGAAGCCAGAGAAATACATGAATTTTAGGGGGAACTCTCAATTTCCAGACAGCAGGGATAAACACGGGTTGAACCCCTCTAAAGTTGATAACATGATAGAGGGAGCTGGAGGAATACTTCCCCTTATTGTCCAGCTGCCAAATCAGGGCATCCGGCTCGGCAGTAAAGGTAATGCTTTTGGCAATTTCCTCCAACTGGAACCATTGTTCCATGAGACTATCACTAAAGTTCCTTCTAAAAGAGAGTTTTAGGCATTGACCGTCCCAAACTTCATTGACACTTTTGTTAAGCTCATTGCAGACAGAGTAAATAGGCCAAAATTGGACTGCTAGGGGGGATGTGCCAAACCAAGTATCTTCCCAGAACCTGGTTCTGCTCCCATCCCCTATGTTCCATCTGTAGCCAAATTTCACAGCATGCATAATAGATTTTAATCCTTTCCAGAATCTAGAGGTCTTAGGGTTGGAGGAAGGGACAAAAATATTAGGTTTATTTCCTAGGTATTTATGGGCAATAAGAAGCTTCCAGGGTTTCAGGTCTTCCTCATAGAATCTTTTAATCCAAGACCCTAGAAGACAGATGTTAATTTCTTGGAGGTTAGGTATGCCTAGGCCTCCAAAATCTTTTTTCATAGAGACTAGGGCCCAATTAGCAAGGTGTAGCTTCCTATTTCCCTCAAAATCATTCCACAAGCAATGAGACATCTGAGAATTGATGAGGTTCACTGCCCATTTAGGGAACTTGAAGAAGGAGAGGAGATACACTGGAATGCTAGCCAAACAAGCTTGTATGAGGATCAATCTACCTCTGTAAGAGAGAAGTTTGCCCCTCCACCCAGCAATCCTTTTAATGATTTTATCCAGAAGGGGTTGGATATCCTCTCTCCTCAGTTTATCATAGTGGAGAGGGATACCTAGGTACTTAATGGGGAAGTTACCTTTATTACAGACTAGAATAGAGAGGAAGTCAGCTAACTCCTGATCATCCATGTTGATAGGGATGAGTTCACTTTTAGAGTAGTTGATTCTCATGCCTGAGACTTGTTCAAAACAGGTTAGAACAGTTTTCAGATTGCTAGCATGTGTGGAGTCATTGTCTAAGAAAAGGATGGTATCATCTGCATATTGAAGGCAGATGATGCCACCAGGGCAGACCTCAGGACAGAGCCCTGCAATCAGACTATGATCAGCAGCTTTGCTCAGCATTTTAGTAAGAACGACCACTACTAAATTAAACAAAAGCGGGGAGATGGGGTCACCTTGCCTAAGGCCTTTACCAGCAAGGAAAAAATCACTTTCACAGTTATTTAACTTGACCCCAACAGACCCCCCATGAGTAAGTTGCTGGATCCAACTAGTCCATTTACCCCCAAAACCTCTAAGCTCCAGGAGTTTCATAAGGAAATCAAGGTCAACTTTATCGAAGGCAGTCTAAACTAGAACTACCATCTAGAGAAAAATTCTCACAAACAGAGCCTTCAGATCTGTTTTGGTGAGGGTAAATAAAGGAAGAGCATTCAATGCCATCATTAAGAGAAGTAACATCTACACCAATCTTAGCAGCAATGGCATTGAAGGAAGGATCATTAAAGTTGGAGAAGGAAGTGTGTTTCATACCCTGGGGTTTTTGCACTTCCAGGTTCTGAACCTCTTTGAGCTGTTGAGCCTTTTCAATAATGGTTCTCTTGTCACCAGCTACCCTGGCACTGGTTCTGGTGGCTTGAACAGGACCCCATTTGGGAAGGTGCTTCTCCTTAGGAAGGGCAGGGAAGTCAGAGTTGTATTTTGAGTCCAAATTGTCTGGGAGTTCAGTTGTTTCAACAAGTGCCTCTTGATCCTCTTGTAGATCTACAGAACCTTCTAATTCCATCAGATCATCATCTTCCAGGAGCTCCATTTCCCTGAGGAGGTTGAATCCATCAGTTTCATC
Organism: Triticum aestivum; assembly: GCF_018294505.1. NCBI lineage: Eukaryota > Viridiplantae > Streptophyta > Magnoliopsida > Poales > Poaceae > Triticum > Triticum aestivum. The sequence continues at coordinate 453,962,300 of NC_057794.1, forward strand.
AAGCACAGAATTCAAGATCTTTTCCTGGATGCTGAGTTGAGGAGTGTATGGAGAATCAGGGAGGTGTGTCTTGAGGACTGAAGTGGGTGTAGTTTCTCCAAGCATCTGATTGTGGCCAAAAGACTGTCCTCTGATGTTAGGGGCCCCAGAATTGGCAGCAGGCCCTTTATCTGATTCAGATCTAGAGCTCCTGTTGGATTCAGCATCTTCAGTAAGATTGGTACCAGTTTCAGCTGCAGAGACATATGTACCAGCAGAGAGGTTGGTGGAGGTGCCAGTTTCAGTGGGGGTTAAGGACTCCACCTCAATGAGTAGCCTGTAGATTTTGTTCCCAACTCCAAAAAGCCTTTCAGCAGGGATTTTGGAGGGATCTTTACATAAGATTTTGACCCTAACAGTTTCATAGAATGACTTGAAATTATGCTGCCAATCCACATCCAGTAAGACCCCCAGAGTGGAAGTGATTTGATCCAGCATAGTCCAGTCACACCACTTGGGGGTTCAATTTCCTGATCTTGATCCAAGTTTCCTGGAGGTCCTCTTCAGCCTCAATCCTGCCTTTCCAGACTTCAACATTGACTACAACATTGTCTTTTTTGAGACCAAAACAGGGGTATCCAGCAACTTGAACTACATCTATTTCAGGAGGGAATTTGACCAAGAATGTCCACTCATCTAGGGCATTGATTGGCCAGGGCCAGTTGGTTTTGTAAATGTCTGCAAACTCAGTGGCAAGTTCCTGCTTGGTCACTTCACCAGCTTCTACCAGAACAATCCCCACATTCTTCAGGGAGCCATGATACTGAGCATTTTCATCAGGTGGGTCTATGTGGTAGAACCCTAATCCTGGAGCAGCACTTCCAACATATCTAGCAGAACTGTGGGTTTTCCTTCTGACAGGGCAATTCTCAACTTTATGGGTAACCATTTTGCAGATAAAACAACTCTTGGGCTTGACACATTTATCCAAATGATGCCCTGGTTCCCCACAGTTGTAGCAGATCACCTCAGAGTATGCCATAAGGCCCGAAGCAGGGGCAGGAGCAGTTTTCTGGATGTCCTGTCTCTTCTTTTGCTGATTCTTGCCTTGAGATTTCCCACTGATCTGAGAGTCAGAACCACCAGCAGATTGATCTTGGGCAATTACAGGAGCCTGCCCAGATTGTGCCCCCATTTGGGGCGGAGGTGGGCCGTACCACTGCCCAACCGGCGCTCCCCCCATTGTGATAGGGGAAATTCATCGGAGTTCCTGGTTCCTTCTCATCCTCCAGCCAGATGTTGTCTCTCAGGAAGCAGAAATAACCACCAGACAGCTCAATTGAAGCAGATTGCAAGCCTAATTTCAATCTTCTGCAGGTTTGGGGGAGAGGTAAGGTAGGGGATCCACCTGCTCCGGCTCCGGTGGCGTGCTGGTGGGCATGAGTCCAGTCAAGCATTCCCATCTCGCAGCACGGCGTGGATCTCCTGAATTCACTTCTCCTTTCGCCCATCGAACGAACGCAATCGGCGGCTCCCTGGGGTGGGGCATCCTGTGCTTCTCCGAGAAATCTCCTTCGAAGTAGATCCGCAGGGCTAGATTCAGCAGCTCCCAATCCACATGATCCTTGCACATCCGAGCATACCTGCGCGAGTGAGAGAACGGATTCGGTCCCTCCTCGGCTTCCTCCCTCGCAGCTTCCTCCTCTGCTTCCCTCCATTCGCGCGTGCACTGGGTCCAGGAGAGAGCGTCGTCGCGGATCCGCATCGCCCGCTCCCTCCATCTCCTCCCTCGAGTCTCCCGCAGCACCGCCGGCGCGACGGAGTTGAGCGGCTGGAGCATCCGCGGGAAGGCTTTGTAGACATGTGGGAGATGCATCTTGTACATCTGCCTGTCTTCCAGCCATTCCCCCGTGGATATGGCCGGCGACTCCATGGGGCGCGCGAGCGGACTTGCTGAGGGGGGCAGGCGCGCCCGGAGTCAGGAGGCGGGGGGTGGCGGCGAGATCTATGGCGGCGGCGAGGGTGGAGGTAGTGGCGGGGGCGGCGGCGAGGGTGGAGGTGGTGGCGGGGGCGAAGGGGATCGCGAGAGCGGTCATCTATTTGCCAATTATGTGAACTAAACAGTCAACATATAAAATAATTTAAATATATATAATATAGTTAGAAGGGAAACATAAGTTGGACCTGGCGTTCCTATTCTTATATAGAAAAATAGAACAGACCTCTGCGTTTTCTTCAAAAAAATACATAAATTGGGCTGCCAAAAATAAAACCTCGGATGGGAGGTCCATAGGCCGGTCGATACATGACGGCCCTAAGAAAATACAAACAGGCCTATGGACCTCCCATCCGAGGTCGTGGGCTGCGCATGTTAAAAATGAAAGCCTAGACGGGGCAGCCCAAAACCACGTCCAACACTTGCCAAAACTTCGTCCCTCGTTTTCTCTGTGTTTCGCACACTCGACATTGTGTGGGCATTTTGACTGTGCATCATATGAAGATGTGCTATGCATGAATGTTGATCAGCATGATGTTAACTGGCTGGTAGTTCCATTTTCGACCATGAATAAAACTTCCAACATGATGTTAACCCTGTTTGAAAAGGCCGTGTTAATATAAATGCTCTGCCTCTGAAAGTTGCAGTTTCTTATCTGAAACTGAACTTGCAGTTTCTTATCTGAAACTGAAACTTGCAGTTTCTTCTCTGAGAATCACATTGTCTGCACTTTTATACTCCTATGAAACTACATTTTTTAAGTGCTAAAAATAGATATCTAGAATTCATAAAATACTTCATATGCTCAATACTGCAAATCTGAAATTCAAAAGACATTCATATCTGAAAGTACTCTCAAAATACACAACACAAAACACAATTCACAACCTGCAAATACTGACAACCCTAAGCTCCTCCTGACAATTCACAACCTGCCCGACTATTGGGCTGGGGGGGGCAGCCCCCTCCTATTCCTCGGCGGCAGACAGCCGCCCCGTGAGACGATGTGAACGGCGAGGGAGACGATGGCGGGGAAGCGTCATCGGGCCAACTGCTTTTCTCCTCTTGCAGTTGGGTTCGGTCGACGAAGACTCCACCGGCTCGCTCTGGCAGGACACCCTCACAAACGGCACCCTGTAGATGCTCGATCCTTCAATCTCTGGTGGATGCTCCATCTGGGATCGATACTCCCACCACCGCTCCCTCACGATCGGATTCGGTGAATCTGTTTGCTCCATGGCCCAGAGGAGCAGCTCTATGTACTCCGGCGCGACTCCCTCCGGGAGTATCGCCGCCTTTTCGCTCTGTTGCAGATATTTGGCCATGGATGTCGCCGTCGCCGCTAGTTGGTCCTTGTTGTCAAACCAAGACTGTATCTCCAACATCCTAGCTAGCTTCACAGGGTCGCCGTCTGCGATCCTCACGTATCGGTTGTACTCCTCCATCGATCTACTTCTCCACAGCACCTTCACTCGCCGGCGGTGGTTTTTGAATGGAAGAGGAGAGGAGCAGCGCTGGTTTTGGATTAGAACGGGAGAGGAGCGACGCTGGTTTTGGACTGGAACAGGAGAGGAGGGGCGGTGGTTTTGAAATGGAAGAGGAGAGGAGCGGCGCTGCATTTAGATTGGAACAGGAGAGGAGCGGCGGTGGTTTAAGAGGAGAAGAGCGGAAGAGCGGCGCTGGTCTTGGAAGTATTTTTTTGTTGTTTTGCGTATTTTGGGTCAAAGTTTGACCACGTACTGTATTTGACAAGCAAAATGTGAATGCATGTCACCAAAAATTGTATCGTTTGGTTCGTATCTGAATGTACTTTCAAATTATATTATTTTTGCAACGTATAACATATATTTTATGTGCGAAAATCATGGTCAATTATGACCCAGAATAAAAGGGAGACTAGTTAATGTGGGGTCGCTTTCTTAATTGAAGGGTAAATTGATTTTGATTTTGATCCAGTCACAGCGCGCCGGCCCTCTCGTCCAATCCTAAATCGCTGCCGCACGCTCCTCTCCCTCTTCTCCATTGCAAAACCACCTCCTCTCCTCTCCATCATCTCCATTCCAAAACCACCGTCTCGCCTCTCCCTCTTCTGATCTTCTCCATTGCAAAACCACCTCCTCTCCTCTCCATCATCTCCATTCCAAAACCACCGTCTCGCCTCTCCCTCTTCTCTATTGCAAGACCACCGTCTCTCCTCCGTTTTCTAGACGCTTTGCTCCATGGCGCGGGCGCAATCCATGGATACAAAATTAGTATACTGTATACTATTTAAAAGTCGAGGGCGGGGCTTTTCCTGCGCGGTAGGCGGCGGGGCAGTTCCGCCTAGTCGGTTCGACAGAGACGCGAGAAGACGAGGGAGTAGGCTGCTGCAAACGTAGGGCTGTGTGATTTGACAGCGAGTTACTGCTGGACAGGTGGGGCCCCGTGATTTGACTTGCCATTATCATTTTAACTGCGGCGCTACGACCGGCGTGAGTCTCCCGATTCCTGACCACCTCCATACAGGTGCCTCTCCCAATGCTCCACCATGTAGTAGAGGCTGGCTCTTGCATGAGAGCCCACTTCTCCACTTTTTCCTTGCCTCTCTTTCCTCCACATATGCAAAAATGCCATGTAAAGCGCACTATTGTACTTACTTTTACTTGCTCCTACAGGTGCTTAAGCTTGCCACATAGGCATAAAGTCTGATGTGGCAAGTTAATCAAGAAGAGAGAGACTAGTTTGGTGACCCAAGGAAGAAACGGTGCTAAGCGCGTGTACCTAGGTGAAAAGACAATTTTGAGTCTATAGCTAATTAAATGAAGCAAACTTAGCAACACCATTTCATTGGAAGAGGTCACTCCTTGGCAAATGCAATAAATACTAGTACTCCCTGTGTCCCATAATATAAGAACGTTTTTGGCACTACACTAGTGTCAAAAACATTCTTATATTATGGGACGGAGGGAGTACGAAGAAAGAGATAGAGAGGAGTAAAAAATACACTTATAGCCAACCTTATAGCCAACCTTGTTGTAGTATGAGTGACTAAGTGATGACTATGTATGACATGCCAACATCAGATAGCCTAACGCACCGTGTTAAATCTCCAAGGGCGCGACCGCGCGAGCGACGCGACGGTCGTGGTAGGCGCGACCATGATACGGGCTGCTGGCAGCCCTTGGATCTGAGATCAAACGGTCGCATGCTAAGTTGCTGAAAATTTGCAGAATAACCCTCCAGGATAGGATATTCACCCATAGGTCTAGAATCACGCCATGCAACCGTTCGATCTCAGATCCAAGGGCTCTCGGAAGCCCGTATCATGGGAGAATGGAAAGCCACTACCCTGCCGTTCGCACGCTGGCAGTTCGCTCCTACTCGTCCCCGCACGTCCTTCAATACTACGGCGGTTCGCTCCTAGTCGTCCCGTCCATTCACATTACGGCAGTTCCACTAATCCTAACCCTCCTCCCAAATCCATGGCGTCCCAAATCTCCACGATCGGCGGTGAGTACAAGGTTAGAACCATCACCGGCGATGAGTTCGACGTCATCTACACCCGTTCTTCCGCGACGGTGAAAGGATGCCTTTCTCGCTTCAGACGCATGTTCGAAAACTCAGATGATGAGTGGGTCGCTGGGCTAGATGTTGAGTACACCACAGTCCTGGGACCAGAGAAGGATCTAAAGGACGAAGAGAGGAAGAAGCCCGCCGTGATCCAGGTTTGCGTACATAACGTTTGCTTGGTCTACCACATATGCCATGCCGACGTTGAGTGCCAGGATTTTAAGAACTTCCTCGAGAGCAAACCTAGTCAAATTCGTTACTGTAGACTTTAAGAACGACAGGGATGTCCTGCGTCGGATAGGTCTCGTTGTAGGCAACCCCTTCGACCTCCAGAAGAATCGGCTGGTGTCCTCTCGTCAGCCTTCAATGCTGACCCTGGCAGGAGCCATGGTTCATCCTTCGTACGGTAAACTGGAGAAACCTCCATACACGTTTCATCGTCATGCATGGCAGCGGAATGTACTAGATATAGACCACATCCACTACGCTGCAATGGATGGCTACCTTTGCTTCAATATCTACAAGGGTTGGATGAAGAGCAACAGCCAAGTGTGCGGTTCAAGCAAAGAAGTATCGGCCAAGAGGAAGAGGGACAAGGACGAAGTCGAGGACGTGGACGAGGACTCCGAGTAAGGTGGCAGTGTCGTTGCTCATGGTGGTTCTAATGCAGTGTCTACCGGAATAGTTGCAAAGTTTAATTTCAGGTGTGCTTAATTTAATTTGAGGGGTGTGTTGTGCTGAGCCCCCAGCAGAACTATGTTATGTTTCTTCTCGTTACTTTAACTCTTCAGTACGTACATACTAGTATTTCTTACATTTCATCTTTTAGTTGGTATAGTACTACCACTCGTTTCTTCACATTATATACGTACAATATATATGGCCAACATCATATAGCCAGCAGTTTAGTTGTCAAAGAATTTCAGGGTGCTTAGTTTTGTCAAAGAATTCCAGGATGCTTAGAGGGTGCTTGGATCCAAGGGACTTATTTTAGTCTGACTAAAAATAGTCTCTTTAAGAGGCTAAAGTTCCAAGCACCCCTGACTAAAGAGGGGCTAAAACTAGTCTTGAGACTAAATTTTTTAGTCAGGGGTACCCCTACTAAAATGTGGATTAGTCCTCTCTCTACTCATTTAACTCCTCTCCTTTAACACAGGCGAGTTCTGGATTGGAGGGTTTGGAGGATAATAAATGCTCATTAACTTGATTTTAGCCTTTTTAGTATTTGGATCCAAGCATGGGTGAGGCTAGCATGTTTTAGTCCCACTACTTTTAGTCATGGGACTAAAACGTATCCAAGCACCCTCTTAGTTTTATTTGAGGGGTGGGTTGTGCTGGACACCATTATTGTGACTAGCCTTTTTAATAGTACTATATGCATAATTTGGCGACGAGCGCTCTCTATATGTACCACCTTTTTTTTAATTTCAAGTTTTGCTCCATGGCGCAATCCATCGATACTACTGTTGTACAAAAGTATACATTTTTTAAAAGGCTAGAGGGCGGGGCAGTCTAGCTTGGTCGGTTTCACGAGAGGCGAGGGCCTTTGTGATTTGACGGCTCATTACTGCTGGAAGGCGGGGCCTTGTGATTTGACTGCTCGTATAAATGCGCCGACGACCTGATCGAGGAGGAGCAAAGAACCGTGCGGTATACTCAAGTTTTCCACTGGAGTAGTACTGCGACGGAGGAGCACGAAACACGGCAGCCCAGTGCCATATGGCGATAAAAATGATCTAATTTGCTAGTCATCTCATTGTTAGCATTGTTCTATTCATTCCCTCAAAAAAACCATTGTTCTATTCATGCCTCGCAGAGAACGTGACACGTGCGGCGAAACACCCGAAGCAAAAGATGAAACACAGGAGCAAAAGAAGAAGGAAGATTATCACCCCAAATGATCTAATTCGCCGCGGAGTCGTAACTGCTTCTTCATCTCCTCCACGACCTCCATCTCCTTGCGCGTCTCCTCCGCCATCTTCTTCATTCTGTCCATGACGCGGGATTTCTCGACGCGAGCCTTCATCATCTGTTCCACGGCCGCATTACGTACCTTGACAGCAGCCGGGTGCTCGATGCGGAGCTTCGCCAACTCCTCCTTCTGTTCCATGACGAGGGCCTGCAGCATCTTCATCGAGGAACTACTATTCTCATGCAGCTTCTTCCAGCCGGCGTTCTTCTCCTTCAACAGGTCGATCTCGTGGCAGAGCTTCGCCTTGTCCTCCTGAAGTCGCAGGATTTCGCCGGTCGCCTTCTTCTCCGAGGCAATGCTCTTCTTCAGCAGCATCACCAAGCCGGCGGTCAACTCCCCCTGCTGATTGAGCTCAGCGGGCATGTCGTCGAGGCTCTCCTTCAGCAACTCCATCAAGCCTTGGATGAACTCCTTCTGCTTATTGAGCTGATCGGGCATGCCGTCGAGGGATAACGACTCCAGCTCCGCCGGCTCGGCATGTTCGCCTCCGCGGCTAGGGCGCTCCTGGGAGCCATCGCCTGCCCGTGAGAGATCTTTCGAGGTCTCTGCGTGGCGGCGAGCCCTCTTTTTTTCCGCAGCCTTGGTTGCCGCTCCCTTGTTACGAGTAGTTCTCGACCTAGAGCTCTGCTCACCGGCCATGGCAACGACGGACGAAGAAGAAGCACTTATGAGGAGGAAAGGTAGAGTAATTTTCGGTTAGGTAGTTCCCCTTTTTATAACCTAAGTACTAGCACTAGTACTAATACCTGCATAGTGGGAACACGTTCAGGTTTGGTACGTACTAGTAGGTGTGAGCAGGCTTTCGAATGTGATGGGAACAAGGTAAAGATTAATTGATGGTTTTGGTTTCGAGGCCCGAAACGGCTCCCGATGAGTTTAGCGGAACATAAATTTCAAGTACTACACTGCTCAAATGCGTAAATATTATGTTACTGTCAAAAATTGGCACAAAATACGAAGGAGACCAATGGAAGTACTACTAGCAACCCACGATTTAACTACTCGCATGCGCGCAGTGGAGTAATAATGTCTTTCTTCCGCCCTCACGTCCACTCAATTTGCATGCGCTGTATTAATTGACCATCAATGAAGTGAACGACTTTACACGCGTCAAATTATCACATGGGGTGGATCTTGGTACAAAATTGCGTCCGCCCGTGTACCCGCGTGTGCGTGCGAGGGAATGAGTGCGTGCGTGGCGTGCGTGCACATCTTCGCTTCGTGCATGTACCGCCAGTATGGCTCAGGGAGGACGAGTACATTCTTCTGGAACCAGCAGCACGTCACTGTGATCAATCCACGCAAGGAGGTCGCGACAACGCCTCCACATGTGCCACGTGGCTTCATGAACTGTAAGAGAGACACTGTGTAGCGTGCCATTGGTATTCTAATTTACGTGTTTTGCACATACTCGAAGTACTAGTAAGGTACACGTGCATTGCACGCATCAGATTTTGCAACCAAATTATGAATAAATACCACACTATAGCATGTAAGCTCTGAGTCATATATGCCTGATGTAGCCCTTCGTTTAATTCTTATAGTTCATCTCATTCAAAATCAATTAGTTTTTATAAAAAAGCTAAGAACGCGGGAATAGGAAAAACATGGGATTATAGTGGAATGTCGTCTTGAATCCTACAGGATTGTACGAGTGTTTGATTGTGCATAGAAAAAACGCAGAATTCTTTCAAAGAGGTTTGAGTGGATGGGATGTTTCCTATGAAATCTAGTGCAAATGAATCATATGGAAAAATTCCTATGGTTTACAATCCTACGAATCAAACAACCAAGATAGGAAAAATTCCTAATGATTAGAATCCTCCAAAATTCCTTTGAGAATCCTTTGAATCAAAGAAGCCCTTAATCTATTTTATGATTCATGGAATTGTGCATTGTAAAGCATAAAGTAAAAACAAATAATGGCAATTCAACTAGAAAAAAGTTTGGGCAGTTATGATACGGAAGATTCTAGAACAAAAGAGAACCACTGTTGTTTTGAGGTTTGTGCATTATGCTTAAGTTCAACCATGGAGTCTGCTAGATTGTACATGTGGCAAAATCCGGTGGGGGCTAGAAGATGGTGCGAGGGGCCGAGTGGAGGGAGACTATGAAGGAATGCACAAGTGCGAGATCGATATTTAGAGAGAGGGGGCGAACACGTGCGCTGTTGCGCGCAGTGGCGGAGCCATGAAAAATAAATGAGCTAGGGGGCCAAGCATTGCTAATCCTTTACGAGGAGGGTCAATTCATGAACTTAAACCATTTTTAGCAGCAATTGTCTAATGATCACATTCATATTAGCCTCGATATATAGTGATGTTAGGGGGGAGGGGGCAGGGCCCTTACTGCCCCCTGTCTTCGCCATTGTGCACGCGTCTGAGAGATGAAGCGGAAGGCATGGATGATGAGAGGGGGACGTTGGATATATAATTAATGTGGGTGTATTAGCTATATATGTTAATCCTATATAGAGAGGTATAGATTGATCGATGTGGACGTGGGAAAGAGGGTGAGACCTCACTGGATATATCGATTGATCGGTTTGTGTGGAAAACTATGAAAGACCTAGCTATATACACACATACATAGAGGAACATCGATCGTTGCGCATGCACGCGTGAGAGATAAAGAATGCCCGATATGATGGAGAGGGGGATGTGTGTGGGTGTGTGCCTTCATGGGAGACCGACCTGAAGAAAAAGATTGCATGCGTGCGATGGATAATGCCGACTGGTAGTGTGTGTGCATGCATGCACGAGAGAAAGTTAGTGGTACAATTATAAAGAGAAGACTACTGTGTGGGTGTAAAAGAATAGGTGAGGTCATAATCAATGTAAAGTTGAATTCAAATATTTGAATAAGAGATCCTGATGTTTGAAACCCATGCATGCATGAATATAACGGAGATCTGCGCGGTGTGGTTTGGAAACGAGCATGCTGTAATGTATACACATTGAACAAGGTCAGACTGATTTGAATTTGAGATACCGATGGCAGACATCATTTGGCCACGTCACATTCGTGCATGGACACACTATTCTAATTGGAGATGATGGGCGGCTTTCGCATCACATATCTATATCTATACCCCTATATTTTTATTTTATTTTTATATTTTTTTATATTGTGTGCGGGTAACTTTAACTTTGAAAGATGGTCGTTGGATGAGGCGAATCCGATGGTCCAAAGATGGCAAATTTGAGCACTACTGGCCGTTGGATATCATCTAGATTCCACCAGATTTCGCCACATGTATAATCTAGAAGACTCCATGGTTGAACTTAAGCATAATGCACAAACATCAAAACACAAGCACTTCTTATTTGTTCTAGAATCTTCCGTATCAGAATTGCCCAAATGTTTTTCTACATGATTTGCCATTATTTGTTTTTACTTTATGTCTTACGACGCACAATTCCATGAATCTTAAAATAGATTAGCTTTCTTATAAAAACTAGATGATTTTGAATGAAATGAACTATAAGAATTAAACGAACATCTACATCATGCATATATGACTCAAAGCTTGCATGCTATAATGTGGTATTTATTCATAATTTGGTTGCCAAATCTCATGCGTGCAATGCACGTGTACCTTACTCTAGTCTAAATGGTGTTTGTGTGTGTGTTGTGCGTGTTGAGGTGCAAATTGTCTTTTTTTTGGGTACACGTTAAGCTTGTTCTTCCGAAATTTCAAGCCGCGCCTTGTTATGCCGAAAATTCAAGCTAGCGTCTCTGTCTATCGTGCTGCGAAACTCCCGCCTCTTCAACCCGCGCCTTGTTAGCCCGAAATATTTAAGATATATCTTTGTCTCGTTGTGCTCCGACAACTCCCTCCATCTCAACCCGCGCCTTGCTATTCCGAAATTACAACGCGCGCGAAAACTCCCACCTCCTGTGAAATCCCGACACGCGAAATGCCCGTGGTACCCCTGAACCGAAAGAACCGCCTCAAATCGGTGGGGGTACTTTCGTAACTTACCCCACATTTCGGACAAGCGCGTCTCTAAGCCATGGTTCCCCACTGCCATCCCATCCGCCCACCCATTCGTACACCGAGGCCGCGAAAACCCGCGACGAAACCCCACACCCTGCTCCGTCCGCCACCCAGCCGGAGCCTCTTCCCCGACGACGTCGTCCACAGCAACACCTCGACGTCCCTCATCCACCGTACCGGATGAGGATCCGTCGTCGATCTCATCGTCCCGCCGGTTCAGCCACCCCGTCCTCCACCTCCAAGGAGCTGCCCCGACGTTCCCCTCGTCTTTCGCGCCACCTCCATTCCCACACCGCCGTCTTCACATGCACCACCGGAAGAGCATCATCATCACCGTTTCCTCGGATGAAGCTGCGGCCTAATCGGCGCCACCAAAGAGGTTGTACACTAATCGCCGCATTTTCTTCTTGATTCGATCTCACGGTGCTGCCGGCGCTCGGTCCCGAGCCGACACGGCGCGGCTCCATCCACGGCGGCGTCGCCGGCCACTTCCTCCACGGCGTCGCTCCCTCGGCGGCGACGTCCACATCAGTAGGAGCTGCTGCTGCTTTAGCTCTCGCTCGCGCTGCTGCTCTGCTCTTGCTCTCGGTCCCCTGCCTGGTCTGCTCTTGCTATTGCTCTTGCTCGCACTGCTGCTCTTGCTCTTGCTCTTGCTTGCGATGCTGCTCCGATTTAGCTACACTTCAGTCGACTGAATCGACTTTTGGGTCAGTCGATTTTCAGGGGGGGGCTCGCCGGGGTGAAGGAAGAACCAGCCGCAGTGGGGAGGGGGCTCGCCGGAGAGGTACCCCACTATCTATCTTAGGGTTCAGGATGGGGGCGGTGGTCGCCGGCGGTGGCGGGGTGTTGGCGGGGCGGTGGCGTGGGGATCGCCGGAGAAAAAGCTCGGCACGGGGGGGGGGGGGGCTAGAGGGATGGCCGGGGCGGCGACGGACCGGCGGTGGGGAGTGTTTTCGGGGCGGGTGGGGCGGCACACCGCCGGCCGCGGGGGGCTGCTGTTTGGCCGGTGGCGGCTGGCGGCTCAGGGGGGTTGAGGTTGAAGATGAACCGCATGCCCTTGATTTCGTATCCAATGGCTGCAAAATCGACTGACTAGAGATGAAAAAGTCAGTCGACCGACGTGTAGCCTCACCTTGCTTGTGCGTTCAGTTTCGACAGCAAAATTCAGTTTCGACAGCAAAATTCAGTTTCGACAGTTAAGTTCAGTTTCGACAGTTAAGTTCACTTTCGACAGTTAAATTCAGCTTCGACAGTTAAGTTCAGAGATGAGCGGCTAATGTATTTTACATCTAGCACTTTGTGGTTATGTATTTTACGTCATGTATTCGAGATGCTATTAGAATTCCACTCAGGTTAACGTTGTTCGTTGTCTCTCTTGTCCTGCTTCAGCCTCGGCGTCGTACAACTCACCGGAGCTGCTCCAACGACGAAACCCTCCATCACAGCGGAGCAGTACCTCGGGCTCCATCTCCAGACGCCTAAGATCTTCTTCCCCTCCTCCGACAGCCAAGTCAGCCGGAGCATCCTCACCGGCCAACCCAATCACGCTGAGATCGACATGGCTTCGCCAAAGAGGTTGTACACTTGTTGCATCTCTTTTTTACTCTACATGTTATATATATTGTCCACTGAGCACTCGTAGTAACGGGAAATACGATTATTTTATCCTACTATATGACAAGCAGTGAGGTACCAGGCAACTTAGCTATCCGTGATGGACTCTCTTGAACGCCATCATTATTTATCTCTGCGCGTTTGAGCTGTGCATTTGTCGATGGGCCTGGGAGTTGAGCTAGTATGGCAGTGGCCTGGGTCCAAAGTAATAGAAGTAGCACAAAAACATTTTTTAGTGTAGGATTTTCCTTGCTCAAGCCTGCCTACTAGAATCGCCAGTGCTTGAAAGGAAAAGTGAATGAAAAACATCGGAATTGGAAAGTTTCCTATGGTACTACTTTTCATGAATTTGGTGCAAAGGAATGGAGCAAAGGAAAACTGTAGGATTTGTTCCTTTAGTGTCTCCTTGAAAGAAAAACCATAGGAATTCTAATTTCCACTTCTCCTCCTTTTCATATTCCTATTCATCAAGCACAAGACTAAGAGATAGTAGCATAATAGCATTATAACCGTACATTTTCTTGTGGTTTGACTTAATCTCACCATGCTTTTTTGCATCCTGTGATCTTCCAATTGTTGTGAATCAAACACCCAGATTGGCAGAAATCCTGTGTTTTTAAATTCTCTGTTTTGCACGTGCATTCCTATCCTATTCCTGTCTATTTCCTATCCCTGCATTGTTAGAATCCTCAAATTCAAACAAGCCCTTACTCAATTACTTCTGTTACAGATATGTGTCAAAGAAAACCTTGTGTGGTTTGTCCTGCTCCTGCGGCGCTGTGTTCCACCCCAGCTCAGCTGCTCCAACGACGGAAGGGTTCACCACAGCAGGGATCCGCTCTCCAGACTGTCTTTCGCCGCCTCAGATCTTCTTCCCCGCCGCCGGCAGCCACGGCAACTGCATTACCATCATCAACTGAGCAGATGACCTTGAGGACTACACGGGTCCGCAAGAGAGGTCGCACTCTTCCGTGTCTGCTTACGTTATGCGTCGCTTAATATGATGACATGCTACATTATCGTCGTGTTCACCTATTAGACTCCGAGTCAGGTCCAAACTAATGCTGAAACTTGAGTTTTTAAATGGTTGTGGGGTACATATTGGGGCAGCAATCAGTACTATCTGTCTACTATCTGGTTAATCTCCGGTGTCTACTATGAGTTTCATGTTGGGTGCAAACAAACATTAAAGGAGCCATTATCTGTATTTTTTAACTAAAGCTATTATCTGCCTGCTATCATTGGTTTTGGGTCTATCCACAGTTTGCTACCATCACTCTGGATTTGTGCATGCACTCCTTACATAATCTCACTATGTTTTATTCCTATGCATGCCAGTTATTGTACACAATGGAACTGATCATGTAGAGCAAAAGAGACGAGCCTTGCGTGGCAATAAAATTTCATGCAGACGTCGTTCCATGGTGGGCGCAAAGGCAGCCCCCCTCCACCCATTTCGGATCGTAATCAAGAGGAAGATAACTGTTCTGAGGGGGATTCAGAAGGAGAAGACCACTCCTATTTACCCCATGAGGTCTTCGCTCTAACTTGGCATGCTGATGTTGGTAATATCATGCATATGGTGCCTTGCATTGCTTACTGTATACATTAAAGATGTCATCTGCTTAGTTTAGACATGCTTTGTGTCAATGCCATCTGTTTAGTTTCTTTATCATATATGTGAATCATGCAATGCCATCTTGTCTAGCCAGGCATCATATATGTGAATTTTGCAATGCCACCCTGGTTAGCCAGTCATCTTATATGTGAATTATATCATGCCATCATTTTTTATTACGTGTTAAATTTGTCAACAATTTTAGTACATTCAATTACTCTTCCTGTGCATCAGCCATTCGGCACGGTCATGGAAAAATCTGGAGTGGAAACAAGGTCTTCAGAGCAGACAATGCTATCTGACGAAGCGCATGTCTTGCTGGTTACCGATAGCTCCTCAGAGGAGGATTCAGAGACAGATGACCAGTCATATTCCCCCCCCCGAGGTGCATGCCCTAACTTGGCAGGGTTATGTTGCTCATATCGTGTGTATGGTATCTTGCATTGCTATGTCATTTGCTTAGTTTAGACATGCTTTGTGTGAATGCCACCTGTTTAGTGTCTAATTACCATATATGTGAATTATGCAATGCCATCTTGTTGCAAGACATTATATATGTGAATTATGCAATGTTATCTTGTTGCAAGGCATTATGTATGTGAATTATGCAATGCCATGCTGTTTAGGCAAGCGTCATATATGTGAATTATATCATGCCGTCCTTTTTTGTATTTCTCATTGCTTTTGTCGACAATGTTTGTATATTCAACTGCTCTTCCTGTGCATCAGCCATTTGAATTGGTGATGGAGAAATCTGGAGTGAAAACAAGGTCTTCAGAGCAGACAATGCTACCTGCTGAAGCAGATATCTTGCTGGTTACAGATAGCTCTTCAGAGGAGGATTCAGAGGCAGATGACCAGTCCTATTATCCCCCTGAGGTGTATGCTCAAACTTGGCAGGTTATATTACTCATATAATGCATATGTTGTATTGCAATGCTTAGTTTTTACATCATATACACAATATTGAATGCCATCTCCTTAGTTGACACATCATATATGCGATTGCCCTCTGCTCACTTCCTTAGTATATAAATCATATATTTGAATTATTTCATGCCATGATGTTTACATAGACAGCATGTATCTGAATTATGGCATGCCAACCCATTTTCTAAAGACATAATATAGTTATATCATCTCATCATGTTTACATAGTCATCATATTTTAAATTATGTCATTCTATCCGTGAATTATATCATGCCATCATGTTTCCATCGACGGCATGTTTGTGATTTATGGCATGCCAACCACTTTAATAGACACATCTGATAGTTATATCATGTCATCCTGTTTACATAGTCATCATATTTTGAAGTATGTCATTCTATCCTGTTTAGTTAGCCATCATACATGTGAAATTGTATCATGCTATCCTGTTTAATTAGCCATCATATATGTGAAATTATGTCCTGCTATTCTGTTTGCTTAGACAACATAAATGTGAATTATTTCATGCCCTGTTTTCTTCCCTACTATCCATTGCACCTGTCTATCTTACAATGTCTGTACATTCAATTACTTTTCTTGTTTATTAGCCATTTCAATTGGAGGGAGTGATGGCAGTATCTGTGGGAGTAAAAACACGGTCTTCAGAAAAGATCGTGCTACCTGTCGATGCAGATAGAACCACGGTTGTACTTGCCCAAGAACCAGCCCCACCACACATAACCCACACTCATGCAGATTGTATCCCTACCCAGTTGGACAGAGAACCAACTACACACCTTCTAACCCCAACCCCAGCAGATAGACACCCAGTTCCCATTGTCACAGCACCATCTCCACCACAGAGCACCCAAACACGAGCAGTTAGTAAGGCAACTGCAGTGCCCAAATCACGAGGACCACCACTCCGAACCCGAAGTCAACGCTTAAAGCAGAAGAAGAATTGTTCTCAGGTCAGGTTCCGTAGCTATGGTTCATACTACTTTGCTCTTGCATCACTGTATTTACTAATACCAACTAATTTCAAATTTGAAGGATGCAATTGAAACTCCAATGGCGCAACAGGTATGTTTTAAACCTGTTTCTTCAATGTGTTTGGCTGTTTGCTGTTGTAACTTGCTCTATGTTGATTTCAGTTTCAATTGAATAAGCAGTTATGTTCTCATGCCATGCACATTACAAGTGTTGTTATTGCTGTGTAGTTTCCCACACTTATATTCTGTCTATGCTGCTTTGTCTTAAATAGATATGATTCGAACTATATCTATCTTGATTTAGCAACATAAACTAGAATTATATAGACCATACAGTGACCATACTACATAGATATATGTTTGTTTCATGTTGTTATCCTGTCCACCTTACTACTGAACTGGTTTACCAAAATGAGTTTCATATACTACATTGTAAACCTGAGATGTGTTTGTTTCTTTCTCTTTTAGAACGTGGATAAAATATTGGAGAAGAGTACCCTGTTATACAATGGTAAAGGAAGTAATGCAGATAAGGTTCAAGATAGTGAGACATCCCTGTTGGTCTCCAACAAAGCTGATAAAAACTATATTGAAGACACCGAGACAACCCCAAAGTCCTGTCTTGATGTAGTGTTCGAGTTACCGGCTACCACTGCTGGCACCAGCTCTTCGAACTCGTTGCTTGAATCAGTTCGGCTTCTTGAGTCTCAACTTCAAGTTGAAAGACATTGATCAGATGTTATGCGACAGGAACTGAAGGACTGAGGAAGTCCCTGCAGAATTCAGATGCATACTTTCTGGTGCAACAGCAAGCGCTGGAGGACTTAAGCGTCAGACAAGAGAAAGTTAATAAGCTTGCTCAGCATCTTGCCAGCATTATGGGTACCCAGGATATTGTTTCTTGAGCTCTTCTGAAGTGGTTTCAGTTCTGGACTTGTTTTGCTGTTGTGTTTATATGCTGTTGTGTTCCCTATATTTGCACCGGTGGCGATCTTTGATGCCCAGTGGATGTAATATGTGTAATAGCCATGATAGCCTAGTGTAAGTTGCTTGCTTATTTATTTCCTTGTTGTCTTGTTTATTTGTTTGCTTGTAGTCAGTGCAGTTCTTTTTCTGCGGTTTGCTAGTGGTTGCAATAATCTATTTTTTTAAACTAGGCCACAATAATCATGGGCTAATATTTACTGTAGTGACACTGGGCCTCCTACGGGTCATATAAATAGTGGGCCTTCTACGGGCCGTATAAACAGTGGGCCTTCTACGGGCCGTAGAAACAATGGGCCTTCTACGGGCCGTAGAAATAATGGGCCTTCTACGGGCTGTATCATCAATGGGCCTTATACGGGCAGTATGATCGATTGGCCAAACATGGGCCAAACAGACCGCACTCTGGCCGTAAACAGGCTAGAGTTGGAATCGTTCGTTCATGGGCCGACCATAACGGGTCATCGTTAATAGGCCGTATTTGATGACGCTATGAAAACGGCCCAACATATTAACGTACCACAAACGGGCCGACTGTAATCACGGGCTGAATTTGGCCCACAAGCAGAAAATGACAGTAGCGGGCCATAAGTAAAAGAATGCTGGAAAATATCCCAAGAATAAATGGGCTCTGAGAAGGCCGAAAGATAACATGGGCTGGAAACGTGTAACATCCCAAATTTTCAATTTGGAATGTTATACATTAGATCATCATTGCATATCATATTTTAATTTCATTTTGGTTGATCCAGAAATTTCACGCAACTCAAGGACCCTCGGAGAGAGTTGGGGATTTCGTTATTTTCATATTTGAGTTTTCTCAAATTTTGAAAATGGGATCATTTGATTTTATTTATTTTATCTTCAATTATTTCTCTCACAAAAATAGGAGAGAGGAATAAAATGACTTTCCCAAAATAAAGAAATATTGAGGATTTAATAAGAAAATCAAATAAGATTTTATTTTGGTTTTATTTGCTAATTTATTTGAATTTAGGAAAAAATGCGTGTTTTTTAAAACTGCATTTAGGCCCCAAATAAATGTTCATCCTGTGCGGCTTGATTTTAGAAGCCGGGGAAATTTTATTTCGGGATTTTTGTAGTCCGTTTAGTATTTCTTTTATTTGTTTTCTGCGTGTAATTATTTTAAAAAATTGAACCGACCTAACGGGGCCGTGTCCGACTAGGACACCAGGCCCGGCCGGCCCTTAAAAGCCGCGAGGGC
>NC_057794.1:453981338-454025031 GCF_018294505.1 Triticum aestivum
ACCGCCGCCCGCCGTCGCCGCCCACCGCACAGGAGCCGCGCTGCCCTGCTGTCGTTCGCCAGAGCCGCCCGAGGTATCCGGCGTTGCCTCGGTTTTCGCGAAAAAAACCGATCAGTTTTTTTTCGAAAACCTAGATCCGTTTTTTTATTATTTTTTTTCCAGTTTGGTTTATTTTTCTGGTTTAGTTTATTTAGCGAGTGTTCGCTCGTTCGTTCGTTTTAACGAACGCGTTCATCGTTTAGATTCAGATAACGAACGTTCATTCGTTAATCTGTTCGTCGTTTTCTTTTTCTCGAATTAATCCACGATTTTTCTGATCGCGATGTTTGATCCGATTTTTGTTCTAGTATAACTTTTCGCTCGTTTATCGGAATCAGGCGATTCAAGCGCCTGGAGTTTCTCACGAAACCTCCTTTCCATTTAACCAACTCAAACAAGTTTTTACTTCAGTAAAATTTGACCTAGATCCAGAATAGTAAACGAAGTTTGTTTCTTTTGTCGTTTGTCTTTCGTTGCTTTGTTCGATTTGATTCGTTTTGCCAACCAGAGTTCTTAAGTTGAACTTTCTGGCTAGATCTCTTATTTGAGTTTTACCTGTGCATTAGTTGATTACTTATGCTTGTTTGTTTGCGATAGAGTACCCGGAGTGCGCCGCTTGCTATTTCGAATCGCTAGGTTTTGCGGATCATCAGCAAGGCAAGTAACACTTTGATCATACCTCCTACTACCCAGTTTTATTGCATTAGATCAATCCTCAAACAATGCATGATTAGGATCTAATTAAATTGTCGGTTTGGGAAGTAGATGAGGTAGTACCTATTACATGTTTCATTATCAAACCCTGGCAGTTACTTCTACGTTTGCTTATGTTGCCATGCTATGCTAGTAGACGTGGATTGGGTGAGTGTTTCCATGACAGATGTGAGATTGTTGATTAATGGTTTATCTAAGGTGGCAACTTAAACACACATCTGGGTGGACTGAGGCACCTGGGTATTCCAGCGATTGCCTATTTTTCTTTTGGACCGCCACCCAGGCTCAAAGGGATCATGAGATTATTCATACTAGAAACTTCCGTGTGCAGCCACAAGCTACTATGGGCTCTAGCATAGTTGAGTAAGTCGTGCGAACTCTTACAGTGGTAGACTAGCAGATGTAGGGGAAAGTAGGTGTAACGGTCTACCCGATCGTAAGGTGCTAGCGCTTCTGAAAGACTATGTCTCGGTCATCCGTTTCTCAAACACCATGTAGTGCGAGAATCCCAACGGAGGAGATCGAGTCTTGTGGGGAAAAGTGTGCAAACCTCTGCAGAGTTTATAAACTAATCATGGTTAGCTGTGTCCCCGGTTATGGGCATTTTGAGTATCTAGGACTTGGATTATCATGTGAATCTCATCATGCTACTCAAATAAATTTTGTTGGGTTTTTAATGATGATGTTTAATTGGGATTAAGAGGGTGTCTACACTCTCAATGTTTAACAACCACCATGATAGTTAAATAAAAATTTATTCCTTTACAGTAGGGAAAAATTGGCTTTACGCAAAACTGTAACCATAGAGCTTTCCACCAGCCAAATATGCATATAGTATAGTCTTATTCTTTCATTGCTCTCTATGTGTTACATTGCCAGCATATTCCATGTGCTGACCCGTTTCGGGCTGCAACGTTCATGTTGCAGATTTTTCAAACGACGAGTAAGGTGCTTTTAGGTCGTGGTTCTATACTCAGTGATGCCGTTGGAGTTGATGGACTCACTTATCTTCCAATCCTTCCGTTGTTATCGTTATTAGATGGCCTTAAGCCATATTTATTGTAATAAGTTCTCTTTTGAGACACTTGATGTAATAAGTGTGTGATTGCTACTCTGTTATAAATCCTTCAAGTACTGTGTGGTGTCAGCATTACTGATCCAGGGATGACACCGGAGCACAGAGATTGGACCGTTTGAGGTCTGGTCGCTACAAGATGGTATCAGAGCACACGCTGACTGTAGGACATGACCACTAAGCTAAAGCCCTAGATCACTACTCACTCTTCTCATTCTGACTCCTCATCTTTT
The DNA here is from genome assembly GCF_018294505.1 of Triticum aestivum. Classification (NCBI taxonomy): domain Eukaryota; kingdom Viridiplantae; phylum Streptophyta; class Magnoliopsida; order Poales; family Poaceae; genus Triticum; species Triticum aestivum. Next base: position 453,983,400 of record NC_057794.1, read on the forward strand.
CTAATCTTTTAGGATGGCGGATGCAAGGAACAAGTTCATGCAACCGGATGAAGATACACCCTTTGGACATCACTTGAAGGAATTCACTAGATATCTAAACATAGGAGTACCAAGCTTCACCAGAACCTACAATGCCACTTTACCGGAAGAGGAGCGCTGGATGATTCAAGTTCAAGTTCCAGGAAGGACATTCATGCCAGTCACTGAGCCCATAGAGTTTTCCTTTGATGCACCAACCTGGAGCCTAGGAAAGAGCATGGCGGCTCACATCGCCATGGGACGCATTGGAGAAGTTTACCGTAATGATCTCAAGGATACTATCTACAAGATTTGTGGGTGCTGAGATGAGCACTGGGAGATGATCAACACCAGGAAGGACAGATCAATTGCAGCTTTTATCCAGGAGTTAAACCAGCACATTCGACGTCAGGAGAACCAGATGTGCGCAGACATGATAGATCTGAAGAAGGCGAGGACAAGAATCACGGAACTGGAGGAAGAACTCAAGGCTACACGTGAAGATTATGAAGAGGAAATCGAAGTACTAGTTGACAAGAATGCCGACCTAACAATGAAGATCGAAATATTTATGGGAGGCCCTACACCAGTAGAAGAAGACGAAGAACCCAAGGAGATTAGCCCAGAAGACTACATCATCATCGACGACACCGACTCGGATCCAGATGATAGCGATGATGACTATGTTGATGAAGCTGGAGCAGATATCATGGAGTCTGCAACGGAAGAATATTTCTAGTAGACCACCCCAACAGTAGTAGTAGTCCACCATGTAAATATAGTAGTCCGAGCACTTTTGCGATAGTTAGATCGATTGTATGCCCTTGTTTGATTGAATGAAGTGAATTGTTTGCTTTTGCCTCATGTGCCTCCGAGACGTGACCCCGAATTTACCTTCCCACCGGAGCTCACCCAGTTGATCCAGCAGCAAAACACATTGATGCAGTTGCTAGTCCAGAACCAAAATCAGGGGAACAACAACAACAACAACCCACCACCACCACCACCTGTTGATCACTTAGCCCGTTTTCTTAGGCTGAATCCGCCGGTGTTCTCCAATAGCACCGAGCCGATAGTAGTAGATGATTGGCTCTGCAAGACAGCAAGGGAGTTGACCACGACAGGATGCACAGATGTGGAAAAGGTGAAGTTTGCCGCACATCAGCTTGACGGACCCGCAGCATCATGGTGGGAGAATTTCACAGCCACTTTCCCTATCGATACTATCACATGGGACCAGTTTCAGCAGGCTTTTCGTACTGCCCATGTTTCAGCAGGAGCTATGGCCATGAAGAAGTGTGAGTTTTGCAACTTGTGCCAAGGAGGGCGGACAGTTGTCTAGTATGTGGAGGACTTTAGTAAGTTAGCATGTTATGCCCCAGATGACGTTGCTACGGATGCAGCTAAGCAGGAGAAGTTTCTGGAAGGACTGAATGATGAGTTGAGCATGCAGTTGATGGTAGCAATCTTCAACAACTACCAGGAGTTGGTAGATCGTGCTCTTATGATTGAAGGGAAGCAGCAGCAGATTGAGAATCGCAAGAGGAAGTATGGACAAGGGAAGTACAATTCAGGAGCTCAGCAGAAGCCACGTTTTACCCCTAGACCGGGAGGACATTTTCAGCATACCCATGGAGGAGGTAGCTCGCACAATCATAGTGGCCCCAAGAATGGTAATGGGAATGGAGGAAGCAACAGCCAGAACCGTACCAACCCATCAATCCCAACCAAGAGAGACCTGAGCCAAGTCACTTGTTTTAAGTGCCCGAAGACCGGACATTATGCCAATGAATGTCCTGAATCTCAGAATGGAAATGGCAATGGAAGCTCTGGGAAGAAGCCAAACCCTTTCAATAGGGGACAGGTGAACCACGTTAACGTGGAGGAGGTTGAAGAGCAGCTGGATGCAGTAATCGGTAAGTTTTGGCTAAGTCATTTACTGCACTCATTCTTTTCAGTACTGGTGCATCGCATTCATACATATCAAGGGGATTTGTGGATAAGTATAACCTGCCCACCAAAGTTCATAGAACCCCTATGCTAGTAAGCTCACCAGGAGCGGAGTATATGGCTAGTAAGGGATGTTTTCAAGTGCCATTGAGTATAGGTAGGCATGTGTTTCCCTCGGATTTGATCATTTTGGAATCACAAGGTTTGGATGTAATTCTGGGTATGGATTGGTTATCGATGTATGGAGGAAACATCGATTGCGCCAGTAAGTCAATTTTGCTTACCACCCCAGAAGGGAGAAGGATCAAGTATGTATCCTGGCATGTGCCTAAAAGAACTCAAGTAAATTCATTAACAGGAGTTGTGCAGGAGGAAGTACTAGTAGTGAAGGATTTCCCTGATGCATTTCCAGAGGAGTTGCCAGGCATGCCACCGGATAGAGATATTGAGTTTTTGATTGAGCTTTTGCCAGGCACAGGGCCAATATCTAAGAGACCATATAGGATGCCCGCAAAGGATTTGGAGGAGATTAAGAAGGAGACTAAGGATTTACTAGATAAAGGTTATATTCGCCCAAGTTCTTCGCCTTTGGGGATCGCCAGTACTTCTAGTGGAGAAGAAGGATGGATCGTTAAGGATGGTTGTTGATTATCGAGGATTGAATGAAGTAACCATCAAGAACAAGTACTCACTACCGATGATCAATGATATGTTTGATCAATTGCAAGGAGCTAAGGTATTTTCCAAGATCGATCTGCGATCAGGATACCATCAGTTGAAGATTCGAAAATAGGATATACCTAAGACGGCTTTTACCACCAGGTATGGGTTGTACGAGTATGCGGTTATGTCATTTGGTCTGACTAACGCACCTGCATATTTTATGAACATGATGAACAAAGTGTTTATGGAGTTTTTGGATAAGTTCGTCCTAGTGTTCATTGACGATATCCTGGTTTACTCGAAGAATGAAGAGGAGCATTTGTGTTTGGTACTTGGGAAGCTCAGAGAACATCAGTTATATGCCAAGTTTAGCAAATGTGAATTTTGGTTGAAGGAAGTTGGATTTCTCGGACACGTTATATCCGGAGAAGGTATAGTAGTAGATCCCACCAAGGTTGACACTATGACAAATTGGGAAGCACCAACAACAGTTGGAGAGATTCGGAGTTTTCTTGGACTTGCAGGATACTACCGGAGATTCATTGAAAATTTCTCAAAGATTGCGAAGCCTATGACGGAGTTGTTGAAGAAGGATACCAAGTTCAAATGGACTAAGGAATGTGAGGCTAGTTTCCAGGAGTTGAAGAAACATTTGGTTAAATCACGTGTGTTGATTTTGCCGGATCAGACCAAGGATTATGAGGTGTATTGCGACGCTTCACGTCGACGACTTGGAGCGGTGCTTATGCAGGAAGGAAGAGTTGTTTCCTATGCCTCACGATAGCTTAAGCCTCATGAGTTAAATTATGCCACCCACGATTTGGAGTTAGCAGTCGTAGTGCATGTATTGAAGACTTGGAGACATTTTCTCATTGGAAACCATTGTGAGGTGTACACGGATCACAAGAGTTTGAAGTATATTTTCACGCAGAAGGAGTTGAATCTCAGGCAAAGGAGATGGTTGGACCTTATCAAGGATTATGATATGAGATTGCATTATCACCCCGGAAAGGCTAACATAGTAGCTGACGCGTTGAGCCGTAAAAGCCATGTCAACACCCTAATGATCGGAGATTTACCAAGGGAGTTAGCCGAAAATCTTCGTGAGCTATGTTTGGAGATAGTTCCGAGAGGATATGTAGCAGCATTGGAGATTCAGTCTACTTTGATGGATAAGATCAGAGAAGCCCAGAAGAATGACAAGGAGATTCCTTCTATTAAGGAGAAAATGAGCAAAGGAAAAGCTAAAGGATTTCATGAGGATGAGCACGATACCTTATGGTTTGAAGACCGTGTTTATGTGCCTAATGACCAGGAGATCAGGAAGTTAATTCTGCAAGAGGCCCATGATTCACCATATTCGATTCACCCAGGAAATACCAAGATGTATTTGGATTTGAAGGATACTTTCTGGTGGACCAGAATGAAGAAGGATATTGCGGAGTATGTAGCAGTTTGCGATGTGTGCCAGAGAGTAAAGGCAGAGCATCAGAAGCCAGCGGGACTGCTACAGTCATTGCCAATACCCGAATGGAAGTGGAATAAGTTAGGCATGGACTTTATTACAGGATTGCCCCGAACTCGTTCAGGCTATGACTCGATTTGGGTTGTAGTCGATCGTTTGACAAAGATAGCTAATTTCATTCCAGTGAAGACTACCTATACTAGTGCCAAGTTGGCAAAAATATACATGACCAGGATCGTATGTCTGCATGGAGTTCCAAGGAGCATCGTATCAGATAGAGGAACCCAGTTTACCTCAAAGTTCTGGAATCAGTTGCATGAAACTTTGGGTACCAGGCTAGAGTTCAGTACAGCTTTCCATCCACAGACAGATGGACAGACCGAGAGAGTCAATCAGATTTTGGAGGATATGCTGAGAGCTTGTGCGCTAGACTACGGATCTAGTTGGGACGAGAATTTGCCATATGCAGAGTTCTCTTACAACAACAGTTATCAATCCAGTTTGAAGATGGCCCCTTTCGAAGCCTTGTACGGAAGGAGGTGCAGGACACCATTGTCGTGGGATGAAGTTGGAGACCGTCAGTTGTTTGGACCGGATCTGATTAAGGAGTCTAAACAGAAAGTAAAATTGATTCGCGATAGGCTCAAGGTAGCCCAATCCAGGCAGAAGAGCTATGCAGATTCTAAATGCAAGGAGACAGTTTACGAAGTCGGAGACCGAGTTTATCTTCGAGTATCTCCACTTCGAGGAGTTAAGCACTTTGGAGTTAAGGGAAAGTTAGCGCCACGTTTTGTAGGACCATACAAGGTTTTGGAGCGTATGGGAGAAGTAGCTTATAAGTTGGAATTGCCCGAAGGATTGTCAGGAGTTCACGACGTGTTCCACGTTTCACAGTTGAAGAAGTGCCACGCGGAGATGGTTGATATACCACTGAGAGATACAGTGCCGCTGGAAGCGATTCAGTTGGATAGTGATTTGACCTATGAGGAGAAACCAGTTAAGATTCTTGAGTATGCCAACCGAGTCACCCACAGCAAGGTTATTAAGTTTTGTAAAGTTCAGTGGAGCCACCACACGGAGGATGAAGCCACCTGGGAACGAGAGGAAGATCTGTTGAAGGACCACCCTCACCTATTTTCTAGCCAAACCGAATCTCGAGGGCGAGATTCATCTTAAGGGGGGTAGGTTTGTAACATCCCAAATTTACAATTTGGAATGTTATACACTAGATCATCATTGAATATCATATTTTATTACATTTTGGTTAATCCAGAAATTTCACGCAACTCAAGGACCCTCGGAGAGAGTTGGGGATTTCGTTATTTTCATATTTGAGTTTTCCCAAATTTTGAAAATAGGATCATTTGATTTTATTTATTTTACCTTCAATTATTTCTATCACAAAAATATGAGAGAGGGAATAAAATGACTTTCCCAAGATAAAGAAATATTGAGGATTTAATAATAAAATCAAATAAGATTTTATTTTGGATTTATTTGCTATTTTATTTGAATTTAGGAAAAATGTGCGTTTTTCAAAATTGCATTTAGGCCCCAAATAAATGTTCATCTTGTGCGACTTGATTTTAGAAGCCAGGGAAAATTTATTTCAGGATTTTTGAAGTCCGTTTAGTTTTCCTTTTGTTTTTTTCTGAGCGTAATTATTTTAAAAAAATCCGAACCGACCTTGGGCCGTGTCCGGCCAGGACTCCGCCTGGCCGGGGCTTTATATAGCGCGCCAACCGCCGCCGCCCCAAACCCTAGCCGCCATGCCGCCCGCCCTAGCCGCCGCCGCCGCCGAGGTCGAACCGCCCGCCGGTTTTTTTAAAACCGTTGGTTTTCACAGGGTTTTTTCGGTTTTTTTAGATTCGTTTTTTAGATAGATCGGTTTTTTTTCTCGGTTTAGTTAATTAGCGAGCGTTCGCTCATTCATTCATTTTAACGAATGCATTCTTCGTTTAGATCCAGATAACGAGCGTTCGTTCGTTAATCTGTTCCTCGTTTTTCTTTTTCTCGGATTTAATCCGCGATTTTTCTGATCGTGATTCCTGATCTGATTTTCGTTTTAGTATAACTTTTCGCTCGTTTATCAGAATCAGGCGATTCAAGCGCCTGGAGTTTCGTCTCAAAACCCTCTTTCTGTTTTACCAATTCAAACCAGTTTTTGCTTCTGTAAAATTTGATCTAGATCCAGAATAGTAAACGAAGCTTGTTTCTTTCGCCGTTTGTCTTTTGTTGCTTCGTTCGATTTGATTCTTTTTGCCAACCGGAGTTCTTAAGTTGAACTTTCTGGTTAGATCTCATATTTGAGTTTTACCTGTGCATTAGTTGAGTACTTATTGTGTGCTTATTTGTTTGCGAAAGAGTACCCGGAGTGCGCCGCTTGCTACTTCGAATCGCTAGGTTTTGCGGATCATCAGCAAGGCAAGTAACTCTTTGATCATACCTCCTACTACCCAATTTTATTGCATTAGATCAATCCTCAAACATTGCATGATTAGGATCTAATTAAATTGTGGGTTTGGGAAGTAGATGAGGTAGTACCTATTACATGTTATTATCAAATCTTTGGGAGTTACTTTTACGTTTGCTTATATTGCCATGCTATGCTAGTAGACGTGGATTGGGTGAGTGTATCCATGACAGATGTGAGTTTGTTAAATTAATGGTTTATCTAAGGTGGCAACTTAAATACACATCTGGGTGGATTGAGGCACCCGGGTATTCCAGCGATTGCCTATTTTTCTTTTGGACCGCCACCCAGGCTCAAAGGGATCATGAGATTATTCATACTAGAAAACTTCCATGTGCAGCCACAAGCTACTATGGGCTCTAGCATAGTTGAGTAAGTCGTGCGAACTCTTACAGTGGTAGACTAGCAGATGTAGGGGAAAGTAGGTGTAACGGTCTACCCGATCGTAAGGTGCTAGCGCTTCTGAAAGACTATGTCTCAGTCATCCGTTTCTCAAACACCATGTAGTGCAAGAATCCCAACGGAGGAGATCGAGTCTTGTGGGGAAAAGTGCACAAACCTCTGCAAAGTGTATAAACTAATCATGGTTAGCCGTGTCCCCGGTTATGGACATTTTGAGTATCTAGGACTTGGATTATCATGTGAATCTCATCATGCTACTCTAATAAATTTTGTTGGGTTTTTAATGATGATGTTTAATTGGATTGAGAGGGTGTCTACACTCTCAATGTTTAACAACCACCATGATAGTTAAATAAAAATTTATTCCTTTGCAGTACGGAAAATTGGCTTTACGCCAAACTGTAACCATAGAGCTTTCCACCAGCCAAATATGCATATAGTATAGTCTTATTATTTCATTGCTCTCTATGTGTTACATTGCCAGCATATTCCATGTGCTGACCCATTTTGGGCTGCAACGTTCATGTTGCAGATTTTTCAGACGACGAGTAAGGTGCTTTTAGGTCGTGGTTCTATACTCAGTGATGCCGTTGGAGTTGATGGACTCACTTATCTTCCAAGACTTCCGCTTTTATCGTTATTAGATGGCCTTAAGCCATATTTATTGTAATAAGTTCTCTTTTGAGACACTCGATGTAATAAGTGTGTGATTGCTACTCTGTTATAAATCCTTCAAGTACTGTGTGGTGTCAGCATTACTGATCCAGGGATGACACCGGAGCACAGAGATTGGACCGTTTGAGGTCTGGTCGCTACATATAGCATTACTCTTTCATTGCTCTCTATGTGTTACTTTGCCAGCATATTCCATGTGCTGGCCCGTTTCGGGCTACAATGTTCATGTTGTAGACTTTTCAGACGACGAGTAAGGTACCTTAGGTCGTGGTTCTATACTCAGTGATGCCGTTGGAGTTGATGGACTCACTTATCTTCCAAGCCTTCCGCTGTTATCGTTAGTAGATGGCCTTAAGCCATATTTATTGTAATAAGTTCTCTTTTGAGACTCTTGATGTAATAAGTGTGTGATTGCTACTCTGTTATAAATCCTTCAAGTACTGTGCGGTGTCAGCATTACCGATCCAGGGATGACACTGGAGCACAGAGATTGGACCGTTTGAGGTCTGGTCGCTACAAAACGGCCCAACGGAATAACGGGCCATTAATGGGTATTAAGTGATACACTATTCTTTACGAGCCAGTTTCACCACGGGCCGTTAATGGGTGTAAAGTGATACACTGTTCATTATGGGTCAGTTTCACCACGGGCCATTGCTACGTCTTGAGCTTGGCGTTGGTTTTCCCCGAAGAGGAAGGGATGATGCAGCAGAGTAGCATAAGTATTTCCCTCAGTTTTTGAGAACCAAGGTATCAATCCAGTAGGAGGCCATGCTCAAGTCCCTCGTACCTGCACAAAGCGATAGCTACTCGCAACCAACGCGATTAGGGGTTGTCAATCCCTTCACGGTCACTTACGAGAGTGAGATCTGATAGATATAATATTTTTGGTATTTTTGGTATGAAGATGCAAAGTAAAAAGTAAAGGCAAAGTAAAAAAGCAAAGCAAGATTAAAGTGATGGAGATTGATATGATGAGAATAGACCCTGGGGCCATAGGTTTCACTAGTGGCTTCTCTCAAGAGCATAAGTATTCTACGGTTGGTGAACAAATTACTGTTGAGCAATTGACAGAATTGAGCATAGTTATGAGAATATCTAGGCATGATCATGTATATAGGATCACGTCTGTGACAAGTAGATCGAAACGATTCTGCATCTACTACTATTACTCCACTCTTCGACCGCTATCCAGCATGCATCTAGAGTATTAAGTTAAAAATAGAGTAACGCCTTAAGCAAGATGACATGATGTAGAGAGATAAATTCATGCAATATGAAATAAACCCCATCTTGTTATCCTCGATGGCAACGATACAATACGTGCCTTGCTGCCCCTTCTGTCACTGGGTAAGGACACCGCAAGATCAAACCCAAAGCTAAGCACTTCTCCCATGGCAAGAACTACCAATCTAGTTGGCCAAACCAAACGGATAATTCGAAGAGACTTGCAAAGATAACCAATCATTCATAAAATTATTCAGAGAAGATTCAAATATTATTCATAGATAGACTTGATCATAAACCCACAATTCATCGGTCTCAACAAACACACCGCAAAAAGAAGAGTACATCAAATAGATCTCCACAAGAGAGGGGGAGAACTTTGTATTGAGATTCAAAGAGAGAGAAGAAGCCATCTAGCTACTAACTATGGACCCGAAGGTCTGAGGTAAACTACTCACACTTCATCGGAGAGGCTATGATGATGTAGAAGCCCTCCATGATGACGGCCCTCTTCCGGCGGAGCTCCAGAACAGGCCCCAAGATGGGATCTCGTGGATACAGAAAGTTCCGGCGGTGGAATTAGGTTTTTGGCTCCAGTTCTGATCGTTCGGGGGTACGTGTGTATATATAGGAGGAAGAAGTACGCCAGAGGAGCAATGAGGGGCCCACGAGGCAGGGGGCGTGCCCTAGGGGGGCGCCCCCCACCCTCGTGACCGCCTCTTTTGTTCCTTGGAGCAGGGTCCAAGTCTCCTGGATCACGTTCGGTGAGAAAATCACGTTCCCGAAGATTTTATTCCGTTTGGACTCCGTTTGATATTCCGTTTCTTCGAAACACTGAAATAGGCAAAAAATAGCAATTCTGGGCTGCCCCTCCGGTTAATAGGTTAGTTCCAAAAATAATATAAAAGTGGAAAATAAAGCCCAATATAGTCCAAAACAGTAGATAATATAGCATGGAGCAATCGAAAATTATAGATACGTTGGAGACGTATCAGGCATCCCCAAGCTTAATTCTTGCTCGTCCTTGAGTAGGTAAATGATAAAAAGAGAATTTTTGATGCGGAGTGCTACTTGGCATAATTTCAATGCAAATCTTCTTAATTGTGGTATGAATATTCAGATTAGAAAGATTCAAGACAAAAGTTTATATTGACATAAAAAATAATAATACTTCAAGCATACTAACAAAGCAATTATGTCTTCTCAAAATAACATGGCCAAAGAAAGTTATCCCTACAAAATCATATAGTCTGTCTATGCTCCATCTTCACCACACAAAGTATTAAAATCATGCACAACCCCGATGACAAGCCAAGCAATTGTTTCATAGTATAACTTTTTCAAAACTTTTTCAATCTTCACGCAATACATGAGCGTGAGCCATGGATATAGCACTATAGGTGGAATAGAATGGTGGTTGTGGAGAAGACAAAAAAGAGGGGAAGATAGTCTCACATCAACTAGGAGTATCAATGGGCTATGGATATGCCCATCAATAGATATCAATGTGAGTGAGTTGGGATTGCCATGCAACGGATGCACTAGAGCTATAAATGTATGAAAGCTCAACAAAAGAAACTAGTGGGTGTGCATCCAACTTGCTTGCTCACGAAGACCTAGGGCAATTTTGAGGAAGCCCGTCATTGGTGTAAGTGCATCTAGTGCCACCCTAGTTGGTTTTGGAGTATTGACAACAAACCTAGTTGAGGGACTAATGTGTTTGTGAGAATTGCAGGATAACACAGGTAGAAGTCCCTCATTGATTCAGTTTTCCTACGAGAGATGACCCCGAAAAATGTATGAAGACATTGATGTCAAAGGTGGTATATGAAAATATTCACAATGAAGACTATGACAAGAGAAGACATTGCATGAAGCCTATGGAGCTCGAAGACTTAGATCTTTCGTAGTTCTTTTTCTTCTTTGTTGAGTCATAGGAACCACCGTACTGTTAAGTGGGGTCCAAGAGAACCAATCAGAATGACTGAAGTGATGCTTAACCAAAACCTATGTCTTCGAGTGAAGACTATGAGAGCGAATCTTGTCCAGAGTCGGACAAGTCAGCTTTGCTTGTAGCCCAAGTAAAGTTGCCGTGTGAGTTTGAAATCTGACCATTGGAACACGTGTCAGTTCCTTAGTGACCCAGGGTCATTTCGGACAAATCAGGTCGGGTTGCCTAGTGGCTATAAATAGCCCACCCCCTACAACCATGAACGGTTGGCTGCTCAGAGTTCGAGTATGGCTTTTGTCGTTTGAGAGCAACCCACCTCGAAGCCTTTGAGAGAGAATTCCTTGCGAGGATAAAGCCCTAACCACCCAGAGCCAAAGAGAGTTAGGCATCACTTAAGTCTTCTTGTCTGGGTGATCTGAAGACTTATTACACTTGAGGACTGTGAATCCTCCAGCTGGTTAGGCATCATGTTCTGAGCATCCAAGAGACATTGTGGATCGCCGATGAACGAAGTCTATGAAGGTTTGGGAGTCTACCTTGAAGACTTACCAGATTGATTGGGCGAGGTCTGTGTGACCTTAGCTCAAGGGGAATACGGTGAGGACTGGGTGTCCTGAGCTGCGTGTTCAGGACTGGGTGTCCGGGACTGTGTGTCCTCAGGTTTAAATACCTAGCCGCCCAACCAGACGTACAGTTGTCACAGCAACTGGAACTGGTCCAACAAATCATTGTCTTCAACGAGTCACTGGTTTCATCCTTCCCTTCCCTTTACTTACTGTTACTCCTTGTGAAGTCATTGTATGATTGCACTATCTTTTGTCTTCACTGAGTGACTGCGTGTTCTGTTTGGCTTCATAATATCTTCCTACCTAATCCTTAGTACATTGGTGCTATTAGTCATTGTGCTCTCACTCCATTGAATACTTGACTATGGTTTGCCTAGTGTTGTCTACCTTCCACTGCATGGTAATAGGTTTATTTCTATCGTTTGTCTTCAAAACTTCCACGCTTTGAAGACTTTCATAAAAAAACGCCTATTCACCCTCCCCCCCTCTAGTCGATATAACGCACTTTCAATTGGTATCAGAGCAAGGTACTCCCTTGTTCTGTGTGATTCGGTTTAACCACTTGGAGTTTTAGCTATGTCGACTGTAGGGATAATTAAAGTCTCCGCTGCGTGCCCCGTCTTCGATGGAACTGAATATCCCTACTGGAAGAATAAGATGCACATGCATCTTGAAGCCATTGACGTCGACCTATGGTATGTCATCAAGAACGGCATTCCCAAGGCTGGAGAAGGTGTCACTGCTGCTGATGTCAAGAAGTTCGTTCTACTGGACTCTACTGCCAAGAATATCATATGTGGTCATCTGACCAAAGGACAGTATGGTCGTGTGAGTGCTTTGGAAACATCTAAGCTAGTCTGGGACTGGCTCTCCAAGGTCAACGAAGGCGTCTCAACCCAGAGAGATCAGAGAATCAGTGTTCTTCGCAACCTATTCAACTGCTTCAAGCGAAATGACAATGAGAATGTCCAGCTCACATTTGATCGACTCACTGACATCACAAATGAGCTTCAAGCCCTCGGCACTACTGAGATTGCCAAGCATGAAGTCGTCAAGACACTACTGAGATCACTTGACAGTTCGTTTGACACCCTAGCCCTGATGATTCAAGAACGTCCTGATTTCAAGACACTCGATCCGTCTGACATACTTGAGAGGCTCAACACACATGAGTTTCAGCTTTCTGAGAAAAGAGATATCTACGGTCCAAACTATGGGCGAACTCATGCCTTGAAGGCAAAAGCTGTCTCCTTATCTGAAGAAGAATTTGACAGCAGTTCTGATGATCCTGGAGACATTGGAAGGGAACTTGCTATGCTTGTGAAGAAGTTCCAAAAATTCACCAAGAAGAAAGGTTTCAGAAAGTCTTCACGATCAAGCTCAAGGAATGATGAAGCTTCTGCTCATGACTACAAGAAGAAAACATGTCACAAGTGCAAGAAACCTGGCCACTTCATCTCTGAGTGTCTGCAGTGGGACAATGAGAACAAAAAGAAGAAGAATAGCAAGGAATATGACTCTGACGATAAGAAGAAGAAGAAATACTCAAAGTCTTCTTCCAAGTCTTCCTCAAAGTCTTCATCACACAAGAAGATCTCATCTGGCAAGGCACGTGCGTTTGTTGGCAAGGAAATGGATTCAGAGGAGGAGTCCGCTTCTGAGGAGGCGGAGGTGGAGTCTGAGGAGGAGTCCGATTCTAGCGTTGCAAGTCTGGCTACAGCATACGTTGCCAAGTCCATCTTCAACACTGAAGACAATGACTTCACCACGGACACCGATGCAAATGACAAGGACTACTCCGCTCCTACCTACTGCTTCATGGCACGCGGTGCCAAGGTAAACACACGCACTACTCACTATCAAACATCTAGTGACGATGACTCTGATTGTGGTTCAAGACCCAGCTACAAAACACTTGCTAAAATTGGAACTGAACAACAGAAAGCCATGGAACATATTCAAAAACTATTAGACAAAAGCGATGATCTGTTAGGCGCTGAAATGACTCGATCTGAGTCCTTAATTGAAGACATAAAAAATCTTCACGTTAAGTATGAGGAACTTGAAAGTCGTCATGAAACGCTCTCAACAACTCATGAAAAGCTTTCCTATGATTATCTTCAAAGGAAGCAAGATCTTGAGAAATTGAGAGTGGCTCATGAAGATCTTCAAAAGGAAAACGAGTCACTTCGCGCCAAACAAATCAGTTCCGCTCAGGAAGGATTTGAACCACCATGTCTTAAATGCATCGAGCGTGACAACGCTACTTCTGTTACTGAGTGTTCTACTGCTGCTACTGTTGCAATATCTTCAACTGTTGATGTGGTAACTAACCCCTCTGCTGAGGATACCACTGCTATTGCTGATGAGAATGCTAGGTTGAAGACATTGCTTGAAACAGGGATGTACAAAAGTCTCAAAGGGCATCAGACACTATGTGATGTCCTCAAAAGGCAGATCCTGAACCGAAACCCTAGGAAAGAGGGTGTTGGGTTCATAAGGAAAATGAATGTTGATGGCTCTTACTGGAAACCTGAGCAGTACCCCAAAACCACATGGGTTGCTGCAAAGGAACCTTCAGCAGATCCATCCAATCTATCTGGCTTCACTTGTGCTAACCCCATTGTCATTGATGAATCCTTTGATGCAAACTATAAACTATTTAAGAATCAGAATGGTGAAGTGTTTACCAGGTACATTGGTACTAACTGCAGGAATGGACCGCCTATGAAGAAGATCTGGGTGCCGAAAAGGTGTTTGGAAAATCTTCCTGTGAATGTCATCATGACACCACAGATGAAGAAGACAAACCCCAGACCACAGGCTTCATACGACCCAAAGGCCTCATACAGACAGAGGACTCACCTGAGTCGCACTAACGCAAATGTTTTGCAGGGAAACCATACTCAGGCCTATGAATATGAGCGCGGTTCATCGAACCGCCATGTTCATAAGACCAAGAACTATTCTGCTTATTATTATGAGTACTATTCTCCGCCTGTAAGACTTTTTGCTAGGGCTCCAAAGCCAAAGTTCTCAGATGCTGCACTTAGACTTATTGGTTCTAAGCCACCCTTGAAGATGTGGGTGGCTAAGAAAGCTTAACTCTCTTTTGCAGGGAAAGGTCTCCGGCAGAAAACCAAAATCATCTGACGCTATTGCTGGGGACCTTAAACATCTTGTAGGGCGCAAGATCAAATGCTGAATGGTCTTACTATGTACTTCGTTCCTGAATCGCTTGCTACTCTCCCTATTAGTCCTAATCTGGATCTAAGCTTTCATAACCCACTGGTTCATCAAATGTTTTTGCTTCACAATTCTCTTCGTGAAGCCTATCCCCCTAACTTCACTGTAGGGTACGACACCAGCGTCTTCAGAATGGATTATTTATAGTGGGTGTACCAATCACATGACTGGCAAAAGAAGCCTTCTTATGGACTCAACCTTACGTCCATCCGACAAGAGTCACATCACATTTGCTGACACTAGTAAAAGTAAGGTATTGGGTCTAGGTAGAGTTGCAATCTCAAAGGATCAACACATGGATAAAGTCATGCTTGTTGAATCCCTTGGCTTCAACTTAATGTCTGTCTCAATGCTTTGCGATTTAAACATGATCGTAATGTTTGGAAAATATCGCTGCCTTGTTCTAATGGAATCTGACAAGTCTCTAGTGTTTGAAGGGTATCGTAAAGATGATTTGTACGTGGTAGATTTCTCAGCAGGACCACAGCTTGCCGTATGTCTTCTAGCAAAAGCTTCAGAATGCTGGCTCTGGCATCGGAGGCTAGGGCATGCTGGCATGAGGAACCTCCACACCCTTGCAAAGAAGAAGCATGTCATAGGCATCGAGGGCGTCAAGTTCAAGAAAGATCACTTATGCGGTGCCTGTGAAGCAGGAAAGATGACGAGGGCCAAACATCCCTCGAAGACAATCATGACAACTACTCGACCCTTCGAACTACTCCACATGGATCTTTTCGGTCCTACTCATTACTCAACTCTTACTACTACTGCTTGTCTCTATTGCTTTGTCATTGTTGATTATTATTCTAGATATACTTGGGTGCACATAATCCTCTACAAGACTGAAATGCAGGATGTCTTCAGACGCTTCGCCAATCGAGCAATGAACAACTATGCCACCAAGATAAAGCACATCAAAAGTGACAATGGCACTGAATTCAAGAACACTGGCCTTGATACATATCTTGATACTTTGGGCATCACACATGAATTCTCAGCCCCGTACACGCCACAGCAGAATGGCGTCGTCGAACGCAAGAACAGAACACTCATTGAGATGGCCCGAACGATGCTTGATGAATACAAGACTCCAAGAAAATTCTGGCCTGAAGCCATTGATACTGCATGCCATACAATCAATCATATTTATCTTCACAATCTTCTGAACAAGACATCTTATGAGCTCCTTACTGGCAAGAAGCCAAATGTCAGTTACTTCAGAGTATTTGGCGCCAGGTGCTGGATCAAGGATCCACATCACACTTCAAAATTGCACCAAAAGCACATGAGGGTTTTATGCTTGGATATGGAAAGGATTCGCACTCCTACAGAGTCTTCAATCTATTTCATTATAAAGTGGTTGAAATAGTGGATGTGCGATTTGATGAGACTAACGGTTCACAAAGAGAACACCTACCAAATGTGCTAGATGAAGTTCCATCCAGCGAATCAATCAAGCTAATGGGAACTGGAGAAATCATACCCTTTGAAGCTCAACCCAAAGAGGAACTTATCATCTCCGCACGTGATCAACCTGAAGACAATGCTCAGTCTGAAGACAATCCCTCTAACAACGACAATGATCAGCAAGAGCAAAATCTTCGCCCTATACATCCTCGTGTTGCCAATGAAGTGCAGATTGAGAGAATAATTGATAGCATCAATGCACCTGGTCCGCTCACTCGTTCAAGGGCAACTCAGCTAGCAAATTTCTGTGGGCACTTCGCATTCGTCTCAATAACAGAACTCAACAAAGTTGAAGAAGCCTTCATGGAACCTGAATGGATTCAAGCTATGCAAGAAGAGCTTTAACAGTTTGAGCTGAATAATGTATGGGAACTGGTTAAGCGTCCTGATCCTCGGAAGCACAACATACTAGGCACCAAATGGATATACCGCAACAAGCAAGATGAGCATGGTTAAGTTGTCAGAAACAAAGCTCGTCTCGTTGCTCAAGGATATACTCAAGTGGAAGGCATTGACTTCGATGAAACATTTGCTCCTGTGGCTAGACTTGAAGCCATACGCATACTGCTGGCCTATGCAAATCATCATAACATACTTCTATATCAAATGGATGTGAAGAGCGCCTTTCTCAATGGTAAGATTGAAGAAGAAGTGTACGTTGCACAACCGCCTGGCTTTGAAGATCCAAAACATCCTGACATGGTATACAAGCTCAACAAGGCACTGTATGGCCTCAAACAAGCCCCTCGGGCTTGGTATGACACACTCAAATACTTCCTGAAGAGCAAAGGCTTCATACCTGGTTCCCTCGACCCCACTCTCTTCACAAAGACATATGATGGTGAACTGTTTGTGTGCCAAATATATGTGGATGACATCATCTTCGGCTGCACCAATCAGAAGTACAATGAAGAGTTTGGATATATAATGCAAGAGCAATATCAGATGTCCATGATGGGAGAGCTGAAGTTCTTCCTCGGTCTTCAAATACGACAGCAATGCAACGACATCTTCATATCTCAAGAGAAGTATCTCAAAGATTGCCTGAAGAAGTTCGGTATGCAAGACTGCAAAGGCTTCACGACGCCAATGCCAGCCAAACATCATCTGGGTCCTGACGACAATGGTAAAGAGTTCGATCAAAAGGTATACTGCTCCATGATTGGTTCTTTGCTTTATCTATGTGCATCTAGGCCAGATATTATGCTTAGTGTTTGCATGTGTGCTCGATTTCAAGCGGCACCAAAGGAGTCGCGTCACTTAGCTGTGAAGCGAATTCTTCGATATTTGGCTCACACCCCAACTCTAGGATTATGGTATCCAAAGGGCTCAGAGTTTGATCTAGTTGGATACTCGGATGCTGATTATGCTGGTGATAAAGTGGATCGCAAGTCTACATCAGGCACATGTCATTTTCTGGGACGATCACTTGTATGTTGGTCTTCAAAGAAGCGGAACTATGTATCTCTCTCCACTGCTGAATCTGAATACATTGCTGCTGGATCTTGCTGCGCTCAGCTTCTGTGGATGAAGCAAACACTCAAGGACTATGGCATTCATCTGAAGCAAGTACCACTCTACTGCGACAACGAAAGCGCCATCAAGATTGCCAACAACCCAGTTCAGCACTCGAAGACAAAGCACATTGAAATTCGTCATCACTTTCTCAGAGATCATGTTGTGAAGAAAGATATTGATATCATACACGTCAACACTGAAGAGAAATTGGCAGATATCTTCACCAAGCCCTTGGATGAGAAGAGATTTTGCAAGTTACAGTGTGAGCTAAATATCTTGGAATCCTCAAATGTCCTGTGATCAGGCACACATCCTAACACTTATGCATATTGATGACTTAGATGTGCAACACACGAAGCAAAGTATATCTTCAATCAATGAAGACATACATTCTAAGTGTGAAAACATTAATGTGGAATTTGACTTCGGAGCGCCATGATAATTGTGCGCCGTGTCTGGGTCTAATACTTCCTATACGGTGGGTAATGCCACCACCAAATGTTCTGTTTGAAGTGTTTCACTCATGGCATTACATTTTCTATGTCTTCACATTTGGTTTGGATTCAATCTCAACATGTCTTCATGATTATCTTCACTATGTTGAATATATATATATATACTAGTGTTCTGTCCTCTACAGCGTTCACTTATAGCTATGTCTTCTTGTTGAATCTTTTGAACTAAGTGAATGTGATCGGACCCTAACCTCTCTATGCTTTGTATCTCAAACTCTATCTCTCCAAATCATATGCATTCTATTGAAACTGTCGAATGTCTTCTCTGCATCCTTGTCAGCAGAAGATACAGAGACAAACATTAAGTCCGTTTTCAATGCTCATTCCTTCACCTGAAACCCGAAGAAGTGGGAACGACCACCCGACAATCCAGGCGTGCATGGGACGTGGAACAACCCCCGATATGCTGCATGACGGCCACGTGTCCCTCAGATGTGAATCGCCAGGGGCACCTGTGTAATAATGCAGTGCCGCCCCTGTACCTATAAATACACGCCTCACAGCAGTCATTATCTCTTCTTCCACTCTCGCACGAACCCTAGCGCCACCGCTAGCCCTCGACGACGCCGGCGACGAAGCGCTTCGCTGACGCAACCTCTCCGACATCATCTTCACGCCGACCGCGGACATCGTCTTCTCCACCGTCGCCGTAGGTGTCCTCCGTTGCCAAGTTAGGGCATGGAAGATCGAACTGCTCGGCCTCCTCTTCCACTCCGTCTAGCAGTTCTTCGTGTGGTAAATAAAACTTCCTTTTTATGGCCCCTTTGATCCTATAGCTTTGTCACTTTCTACCACAAGCAGTTTCTATTCACACAAGTTGGATCTCTTTCATACTACATCTCATAACATGCCTAGTATATTCACTTATGCTTCACAAAGTAGTTAGATTCCTCACTTGTACTGATCCGTGGATTCGTACAAATCTGGAACCAACTCCTTATCTATGAGTGAATGTCTTCGGACGATGAGGTCAATGTCTTCTAAACTGATTTATCTTCAAAATCTTCTGAGAATGCATATGACCTCTTCCCCTTCCCTCGCACCTTAATGCTGTCACAGGTACATGTCCGTGGGAGAATGCCTTGGTTCTCATAGTCTGCATTCATTTGCAGAATTCTTACAGTATCACATAAATTCTCCCGAAGCCAGTTCATGTTTGTCCAGCAAGCGAAAGCCTTTGAAGCCTTTGAACATATTGAAGCCATTCAGTTTAAAGTTCATGGCTTCAGAGAAATCAGCAAGGAAGGGTGGCAGAAAGCATCGAGGAGAAACATCAAGAGATCTGCCCGATAACCTCTCAGAGCTGTACAAGACAGATCCTGAAGAGGATTACAATCAGTGGAAGACATGAATCCAATGGATTCGACGCTATTGGGCAGAACAGTGGTTCAAGTACAGATTTGTGACAAAGGAATATGCTGAAAAGAATGCCATCAAGTGACCATGGGGAGACATCCTCTACAAAAATCTTCAACCTAGGACCAGAGCTGAAGCCATTGAACAAGGCTTCTATCCCTGCATAGTCCGTGGGCCACAGCCTGCAGATGCACACTCATCGTCACTACTATGGTGTCATGACGACAATCTGTTCAAGCGCAACTTCCAGTTTTCCCAGAACTCAGCAAAGCAGAACAAGAAGTCATTGGGACTAGACTTCAACCCTGGTCCTTCTGCTCCCCGGGCTGACGGCACACGAGATGCAGAACCCAATGTCGTCGGTCCTTTCTACAACCTTGAAGGTCTCATCACCCATATCTTGGTTCAAGGGACAGCCGTGAATGAGCCTGCAGATGACGCTGAATCAGATGAAGCGCCTGCAGCACCGAAGCCAAAGAAACTGAAGCAGCCAAAAGCTTCAAAGCCTGACTCTGCACCAAAAATCTCACGGGCGAATCCATTGGCCACTGCACCTCCTGAAGACAGTGTGCAGTCTGAAGATTTGTTACGCATCTCCAAGCCCCAGAAGGTCAAGATGCCTTTGCCACACACCGGCCAAGAACTGACTGCTGCTGCCATTCTGTTAAACGATGCCATTGATCTGTCCAGTGATGAAGATCTTGCAGATGATGCTCTTGAGAAACTAATCAAGAGCAAAGAAGAAGCAGAAATCTTCAATGATCTGCCTCTCTTTGACGTGGCAATCATCCACAATTTCATTGATGAATGGTTTGAAACGCCCAACCTCAGCTTCGAAGACCTGCAACTTCCCATTGGTCTCAGTGTCGCCTTCCATGGCGCCATTGCTTCAGAGCTAGCTCTAGCTCAGCGCATCGTCGAACTGAAGCAAAAGATTGGCTATGAAAAAGCTCAGTTCAAGAAGCATATGGCCAAGCTCAGTGTGCAAGAGGTCAAGAACTTCAAGATCATGATGCACAAGCTTAAAGAAGCCTTTCTCAAAAAGCGTGAAGAAGTTCAAGGTTCTCGGGAGCGCATGAAGAGCATGGCTGACAAGTGTGTGCAAGACTACAACGAGGCTGAGAAGCGCAAGGCCCTTGGGCGTCTGGGCATTGATCCCAGGATGGCTGCTAAGCAGAAGAAGAAGCCCACTGTGGCTGAACCCAACGCACTAAGGCAGGAAGCAGATCCCATTGTCTTTCCAACTAGCATGACTGGCTCGAAGCCAAAGGCCAGGTCAACCGCTTCAGAATTGAAGAAGACGAGGACTGCTGAGGCTGAAGCCAGAAAGAGGAAACATCCTGAAGCCTCTGCTACTGCTCCCTCTAAGAAGAAAAGGAAGACCAAGAAGGAACGGGCTGCTCCCACAGAGCCCTTGATTGTTGAACCCATCTCCATGGTTCGCCCTGACGCTGAACCTCAAGAACGTCAACTGACTGTCCATGAGCCTGCTTTCACAGAGGCTCATGAAGCTGAAGACTTTCCAGCAGCTGATCCCATCACTTCTGAAGACATTGGTCACCATGACCATGTTGAAGATGATGTAGTTCTTCCTCAGCAAGAGCACAAACAGGTATCATCGCCTGCGCTAATGCACAGCAAACTCATCAGCATTGGTCGTCCTCTGACGCCAATTACTCAGGATGCATCATGGGCTGATCGCCCACAAGCACAAGAGGAAGAAGACTTTGAGGCCCAGCCAACTCCAACTCCACAGGCGTCGCCAGCATTATGCAGGCTTCGCAAAGGACCAAGGCCTCCAGTCTCTGAGTCTGAAGCTAAAGTTGTTGAAGACATTCCGGCTGCATCAGCCGATGAAGAAGAAACCCCAAAAGTTGCTACTCCCCCGTCCCACCAAGAAGCTGTTCTCAAGGAGAACGTGACTGTGACCGACCCTCCAGCTCGTCAAGTGGAGGTTGAGAATCTTGAGGCTGCCACCACCAACACCAATGAAGCCACTGACGCTGTCATGGCTGAAGCTAATGTGGAGCCTTCACCAACCCAAGCACCAGAAGTCAGCGAAGCCACTAATCCCACTGCTTCTGTTCCTGCGCCTGCTGCTGGTCCTCAATTCGACTATCATGTTGAGAACAGGCCTCAGGTACAGAAGCCAATCCCAAGATTGCCCAGGTTTCCAGGTCCTGCATCAGCACCTGGATCCTTCAATGTCAATGGCTTCAAAGCAGACAACACTTTCTTCAATAGCTCCAAGAACCCCTACTCAAGGGAAAGAATATCATCTGATCGGTTCTGGAGCTATCCGCAGCGAAGCTATTACTCCTGCATTCTATACAATCAAGGTCGCATCTTCCCACATAAGCGTCTTGACATTGAAGCAATAGCTGGTCTGCCCTGTCTGGAAGAAGCTCTGGATTGCTTCAAAGAGGTTGGATTGCTGCCGTTCGTCACCGACCAAGAGCATTGGAATGAAGAGTTGCTGCTCCAATTCTATGCCACACTTCACATCCGTGGGTACAACAGAGATCCGAAGACTTGGGTCCTAGAGTGGATGATAGGAAATGTTCATCATGAAGCCAAAGCCTTTGATATCATTGAGCTCACTAGTCTACCCACTCCTGGCGATCTCTATGAATCTGGCTGTCAACTTCACAGTGAAGCTGTGGAGAGCATCTTTCAGAAGCCTAAACCTAATATGAGTCAGATGCTCAGTATGATGAAGCCATTGCCCCAAGATGCTGCATATCCCAAGGAGTTCTTCGTTGAAGACCTTGAGTATCTGCCAAGGACTATTTATCACATCATAAGGCGAACTCTCTGGCCCATCAAAGGACATTCTCCACATGCCAAGCTGGAAGGTGCAATGAAGACTTTGGTCTTCTATATTCTTCATGGCAAATGCTTCAATGCACAGGACTTCTTCATCCGCCAACTTGCTGCATCAGGCTCTGATCTTTTTGGCTTGAAGTTCTACGCTCCATGGATAATGTGGCTGATTAAACTCCACTCCGCTATCTCATATCAGCCATCTGCTCGCAATCATCGGATCTTTCTGCCTGATGTGGATATGTCTGTTGAAGCCATTTATCCTGAGCTTGCCAAGGAACCTCTAAGTCTTTAGAATGCGGAGCATCAAAGTTTTTCTCAGAACATTGAAGGAGTTGAAGCAGTCACTCGTGTGTATCCTTTGGCTGGAACTACACGTGCACCGCATCCTGCTCTCACTGAAGCCACCGATAGCACAATTGCCCAATGACCCAAGAAGCGCACTCGTGTTCTCAATGACATAGAGCTTCTTGTGGATCTTCATCAGAAACAGGATAGGCATCATGACTGCCTGAAGCGCCAAATGCAAAGCCTCTTGGTGGATGTTAATCGCATTCGCAATCTTGCCACCAAGAATGCCTTTGTTGCACACGAAACCTCTCGACGCACCTGGAAAGGGCTGACGCTAATGTGCTCTGAAGATGATCTTCAAGAGGATGGCTTCTCTGAACGCTTCAAGTTTGACTCCACACCTCCTCGAAGGGCAGTGCTGCGACGAACTCCATCTCTTGAAGACTCTGAGTTCTCTTCCTCTGCTGCAACTGTGAATGCCAGAGTGATCGAGGATGAAGACGATGCTACTTCATCGCCACCTCCTTCAGCATGCTTCGACACTGCTCCAAGTTCTTATGCACCTCCGAACACCACCGACGACCCTCCTGCTTCACCTACTCTTCATGGGAACGAGTAGATGCTCTATGTCTTCAAACCTTTTTGGTCCTTACTGACAAAAGGGGGAGAAGCATATGAGTTTGATAGTCTTCAAGCGGGTCCATATGGGCGGTTGCTTTATATTTTGCTTCGTGTTTACAACTCTCATTTGATACATTTGGTTCTTTGAGTTGTAACACTTAAACTCGACGGTCGTCTGCTACTTATTTGCCACTTTGTGTTATTTGCCACTTTGTGATGCGATGATAAATTCCGCACTTAGATCATTTTGCAGACGTTCATTTTCCATTATGCATGTCATAATCTTCACATACCTTCTCATGCATAATGAATTGTCATCATAAGTTGAAGAGGATCTCCACGAGTACAACCTGCCATGTGCATTTGCATTCCAAAAGAAAATTACTTATATGCACATCTTCAGGGGGAGCCCTTGCAACTAATGAAGACAATTCCTTTACAATTTCACATATTATATTCCCCGTTGAAAACTTCAACTAGTTTGTCATCAATCACCAAAAAGGGGGAGATTGTAAGTGCATCTAGTGCCACCCCTAGTTGGTTTTGGAGTATTGACGACAAACCTAGTTGAGGGACTAATGTGTTTGTGAGAATTGCAGGATAACACAGGTAGAAGTCCCTCATTGATTCGGTTTTCCTACCAGAGATGACCCCTGAAAATGTATGAAGACATTGATGTCAAAGGTGGTATATGAAGATACATTGAAGACTATGGCAAGAGAAGACATCGCATGAAGCCTATGGAGCTCAAAGACTTAGATCTTTCGTAGTTCTTTTTCTTCTTTGTTGAGTCATAGGAACCACCGTACTGTTAAGTGGGGTCCAAGAGAACCAGTCAGAATGACTGAAGTGATGCTTAACCAAAAGCTATGTCTTCGAGTGAAGACTATGAGAGTGAATCTTGTCCAGAGTCGGACAAGTCAGCTTTGCTTGTAGCCCAAGTAAAGTTGCCGTGTGAGTTCGAAATCTGACCGTTGGGACACCTGTCAGTTCCTTAGTGACCCAAGGTCATTTCGGACAAATCAGGTCGGGTTGCCTAGTGGCTATAAATAGCCCACCCCCTACAACCATAAACGGTTGGCTGCTCAGAGTTAGAGTATGGCTTTTGTCGTTTGAGAGCAACCCACCTCGAAGCCTTTGAGAGAGAATTCCTTGCGAGGATAAAGCCCTAACCACCCAGAGCCAAAGAGAGTTAGGCATCACTTAAGTCTTCTTGTCTGGGTGATCTGAAGACTTATTACACTTGAGGACTGTGAATCCTCCAGCTGGTTAGGCATCGCGTTCTGAGCATCCAAGAGACATTGTGGATCGCCGATGAATGAAGTCTGTGAAGGTTTGGGAGTCTACCTTGAAGACTTACCAGAGTGATTGAGCGAGGTCTGTGTGACCTTAGCTCAAGGGGAATACGGTGAGGACTGGGTGTCCTGAGCTGCGTGTTCAGGACTGGGTGTCCGGGACTGTGTGTCCTCAGGTTTAAATACCTAGCCGCCCAACCAGACGTACAGTTGTCACAACAACTAGAACTGGTCCAACAAATCATTGTCTTCAATGAGTCACTGGTTTCATCCTTCCCTTCCCTTTACTTACTGTTACTCCTTGTGAAGTCATTGTATGATTGCACTATCTTTTGTCTTCACTGAGTGATTGCGTGTTCTGTTTGGCTTCATAATATCTTCCTACCTGATCCTTACTACATTGCTGCTATTAGTCATTGTGCTCTCACTCCATTGAATACTTGACTATGGTTTGCCTAGTGTAGTCTACCTTCCGCTGCATGGTAATAGGTTTATTTCTATCGTTTGTCTTCGAAACTTCCACGTTTTGAAGACTTTCATAAAAATCGCCTATTCACCCCCCCCCCTCTAGTCGATATAACGCACTTTCAATTGGAGTATACAAGCCAAGTTCTATAATGTAAAATTCCCACTAGTATATGAAAATGACAACATATGAGACTCTCTATATGAAGAACATGGTTCTACTTTGAAGCACAATATATGAGACTCGCTATATCATGGTGCTACTTTGAAGCACAAGTGTGGAAAAAAGGATAGTAGCATTGCCCCTTTTTATTTATTTTCTTTTTTTGGGCCTTCTTTTTTTTCTTTGGCCTTTTTTTATTTTATTTGGTACAATGCTCTATTGAATGATGATCATCACACTTTTATTTATTTACAACTCAATGATTACAACTCGATTCTAAAACAAAGTATGACTCTATATGGATGCCTCCGGCGGTGTACCGGGATATGCAATGAATCAAGAGTGACAGGTATGAAGAAATTATGAACGGTGGCTTTGCCACAAATACTATGTCAACTACATGATCATGCTAAGCAATATGACAATGATGAATGTGTCATGATGAACTAGATGGTGGAAAGTTGCATGGCAATATATCTCGGAATGGCTATGGAAATGCCATAATAGGTAGGTATGGTGGCTGTTTTGAGGAAGGTATATGGTAGGTGTATGATACCGGCGAAAGGTGCGTGGTATTAGAGAGGCTAGCAAAGGTGGAAGGGTGAGAGTGCGTATAATCCATGGACTCAACATTAGTCATAAAGAACTCATATACTTATTGCAAAAATCTAGAAGTTATCAAAGCAAAGTATTACGCGCATGCTCCTAGGGGGATAGATTGGGAGGAAAAGACCATCGCTCGTCCCCGACCGCCACTCATAAGGAAGACAATCAATAAATAAATCATGCTCCGACTTCATTACATAACGGTTTACCATACGTGCATGCTACGGGAATCACAAACCTTAACACAAGTATTCTTTAAATTCACAACTACTCAACTAGCATGACTTTAATATTATCACCACCATATCTCAAAACAATTATCATGCTTCAATCTTTTCTTAGTATTCAACACACTCAAAAGAAAGTTTCACAAATCTTGAATACCAAGCATATTATTATTAAGCAAATTACCATGCTATTAAGAGACTCTCAAAATAATTTAAGTGAAGCATGAGAGATCAATAGTTTCTTTAAAACAAATCCACCACCGTGCTCTAAAAGATCTAAGTGAAGCACATAGAGCAAAATTATAACACTCAAAAGATATAAGTGAAGCACATAGAGCAAAATTATCTAGCTCAAAAGATATAAGTGAATCACATAGAGCAAAACTATTTAGCTCAAAAGATATAAGTGAAGCACATAGAGCAAAACTACTTAGCTCAAAAGATATAAGTGAAGCACATAGAGTATTCTATCAAATTTTAGTTCATGTATGGATCTCTCAAAAGGTGTGTACAGCAAGGATGATTGTGGCATACTAAGACACAAAGACACAAATAATACAAGACGCTCCAAGCAAAACACATATCATGTTGGTGAATAAAAATATAGCTCCAAGTAAATTACCGATGGAAGTGGACGAAAGAGGGGATGCCTTCCGGGGCATCCCCAAGCTTTGACTTTTTGGTGTCCTTGGATTATCTTAGGTGTGCCATGGGAATCCCCAAGCTTAGGCTCTTGCCACTCCTTGTTCCATGATCCATCAAAATAATTCACCCAAAACTTGAAAACTTCACAACACAAAACTCAAAATAGAAAACTCGTGAACTCCGTTAGCGAAAGAAAACAAAAGACCACTTCAAGGTACTGTAATGAACTCATTCTTTATTTATATTGGTGTTAAACCTACTTTATTCCAACTTCTCTATGGATTATAAACTATTTTACTAGCCATAGATTCATCAAAATAAGCAAACAACACACGAAAAACAGAATCTGTCAAAAACAGAACAGTCTGTAGTAATCTGTGGCTAGCGCAAGATCCGGAACCCCAAAAATTCTAAAATAAATTACTGGACGTGAGGAATATATCTATTAATCATCTGAAAAAATAATTAACTAAATATCACTCTTCAAATAAAAATGACAGCAGTTCTCGTGAGCACTAAAGTTTCTGTTTTTTATAGCAAGATCAACAAGACTTTCCCCAAGTCTTCCCAACGGTTCTAATTGGCACAAACACTAATTAAACACAAAAAACACAACCAAAACAGAGTCTAAATAATTTATTTATTACTAAACAGGAGCAAAAGGCAAGGAATAAAAATAAAATTGGGTTGCCTCCCAACAAGCGCTATCGTTTAACGCCCCTAGCTAGGCATATAAGCGAGCATAGATCTAGGTATTTCCATCTTTGGTAGGCAATACATAAGTGGATCTCATGATAGTTTCATATGGTAATTTTATTTTATTTCTAGGAAAGTGTTTCATGCCCTTTTTTAATGGAAATTTAAATCTAATATTTCCTTCCTTCATATCAATAATCGCACCAACCGTTCTAAGGAAATGTCTGCCAAGAATAATAGGGCAAGAAGGATTGCAATCTATATCAAGAACAATGAAATCTACTGGCACATAATTCCTATTTGCAACAATAAGAACATCATTAATCCTTCCCATAGGTTTCTTAATTGTGGAATCCGCAAGATGCAAGTTTAGAGAGCAATCATCAAAATTACGGAAATCTAGCAAATCACACAAAGTCTTGGGAATAGTAGAGACACTAGCACCCAAATCACACAAAGCATAAAACTCATGATCTTTAATTTTAATTTTAATAGTTGGTTCCCACTCATCATAGAGTTTTCTAGGGATAGAAACTTTCAACTCAATTTTTTTCATAAGATTGCATTAAGGCATCAACAATATGTTCGGTGAAGGCTTTATTTGGACTATAAGCATGTGGAGAATTTAGCACGGATTGCAACAAGGAAATACAATCAATTAAAGAGCAACTTTCATAATTAAATTCCTTGAAATCCAATATAGTGGGTTTAGCAACATCTAGATTTTTATTTCTTTCAATCCCACTTTCATCAATTTCATCATTAAGATCTAAATACTCCGAATTTTTAGAACGCCTTCTAGGTAAAGGAAGATCATATTCAGTTTCATCAAGATTCATATTGCAAAATAAAGATTAAAGTGAAACGTAAAAAAGTAAAGGCAAAGTAAAAAAGAAAAGCAAGATTAAAGTGATGGAGATTGATATGATGAGAATAGACCCGGGGCCATAGGTTTCACTAGTGGCTTCTCTCAAGAGCATAAGTATTCTACGGTGGGTGAAGAAATTATTGTTGAGAAACTGACAGAATTGAGCATAGTTATGAGAATATCTAGGCATGATCATGTATATAGGCATCACGTCCGTGACAAGTAGATCGAAACGATTCTGCATCTACTACTATTACTCCACTCATCGACCGCTATCTAGCATGCATCTAGAGTATTAAGTTAAAAACAGAGTAATGCCTTAAGCAAGATGACATGATGTAGAGAGATAAATTCATGCAATATGAAATAAACCCCATCTTGTTATCCTCGATGGCAACGATACAATACGTGCCTTGCTGCCCCTTCTGTCACTGGGTAAGGACACCGCAAGATCGAACCCAAAGCTAAGCACTTCTCCCATGGCAAGAACTACCAATCTAGTTGGCCAAACCAAACGGATAATTCGAAGAGACTTGCAAAGATAACCAATCATTCATAAAATTATTCAGAGAAGATTCAAATATTATTCATAGATAGACTTGATCATAAACCCACAATTCATCGGTCTCAACAAACACACCGCAAAAAGAAGAGTACATCAAATAGATCTCCACAAGAGAGGGGGAGAACTTTGTATTGAGATTCAAAGAGAGAGAAGAAGCCATCTAGCTACTAACTATGGACCCGAAGGTCTGAGGTAAACTACTCACACTTCATCGGAGAGGCTATGATGATGTAGAAGCCCTCCGTGATGACGTCCCTCTTCTGGCGGAGCTCCGAAACAGGCCCCAAGATGGGATCTCGTGGATACAGAAAGTTGCGGCGGTGGAATTAGGTTTTTGGCTCATGTTCTGATCGTTTGGGGGTACGTGTGTATATATAGGAGGAAGAAGTACGCCGGAGGAGCAACGAGGGGCCCACGAGGCAGGGGGGCACGCCCTAGGGGGGGCGCCCCCCACCCTCGTGACCGCCTCTTTTGTTCCTTGGAGCAGGGTCCAAGTCTCCTGGATCACGTTCAGTGAGAAAATCACGTTCCCGAAGATTTTATTCCGTTTGGACTCCGTTTGATATTCCGTTTCTTCGAAACACTAAAATAGGCAAAAAATAGCAATTCTGGGCTGGGCCTCCGGTTAATAGGTTAGTCCCAAAAAAATAATATAAAAGTGGAAAATAAAGCCCAATATAGTCCAAAACAGTAGATAATATAGCATGGAGCAATAAAAAATTATAGATACATTGGAGACATATCAGCCGTTAATAGGCCAAGAGTTACATAGGGCCTCATATGTGCCGAAAGATGTCATGGGCCATACATGGGCTAGAAGTGAAAACAGTCTGGAATCATATTGGATGGCCCAGATGACGCTAGTGGGCCTAATTCGAATAGGGCGTGACAGGTCTGGGGTTAGCGGGCTGTAAATGGGCTATATGCGAACAGGCCGTTAACATGCTTTCCATGGGCCGGCCCGCCACCTTTTGACCAAGTCAAACGGACCGGCCTTTTCACATGAATGGGCCTCTGTTGGGCCGTGCCACCTGTCGATGTATTATAGGCGCCTTCTGTCCAATGAGTGGATGACATTTGTCCCAGCGATGAGCCGACACATGTTTCCCCCAGCCAATGATGATTTTACACATGGAAAATCCCCATTGGTCAGGGCTGTTAACGGGTTATCGGATCCAAAACCCAACCCGATAGCTTAACGGCGTTCCGTTATGGTGGATGCCACGTGTCAGTCACCCTTGACGAAAGCACTTCTGTGACGCGTTATCATCATGGAAGTGGACACTTCCGTGATGATAATTTTGGTAATGTCATGGAACACTTCTACGACAGCACAGGTATGACTATCTTGATTCTGTCATAAATTTGTCATGGATGTACTTGCATGACAGAAAACGTGACCTACTGTGACAAACACGTATCATCACGGAAGTGTATTTTTCTGTAGTGAGGGGGTCTCCGGACAGCCGGACTATATCCTTTGGCCGGACTGTTGAACCATGAAGGTACAAGATTGAAGACTTCATCTCGTGTCCGGATGGGACTTTACTTGGCGTGGAAGGCAAGCTAGGCAATACGGATATGTATATCTCCTCCTTTGTAACCAACCTTGTGTAACCCTAGCCCCCTCCAGTGTCTATATAAACCGGAGGGTTTTAGTCCGTAGGACGACAGAAAATCATACCATAGGCTAGCTGCTAGGGTTTAGCCTCTCTGATCTTGTGGTAGATCTACTCTTGTAATACTCATATCATCAAGAACAATCAAGCAGGACGTAGGGTTTTACCTCTATCAAGAGGGCCCAAACCTGGGTAAAACATCGTGTCCCCTGCCTCCTGTTACCATCCGCCTTAGACGCACAGTTCGGGACCCCCTACCCGAGATCCGCCGGTTTTGACACCGACAACATGTCTATGGTTAGGAAACTTAACCATCTTTGATTAACGAGCTAGTCTATTAGAGGCTTACTAGGGACACGGTGTTTTGTCTATGTATCCACACATGTATCAAGTTTCAGGTTAATAAAATTCTAGCATGGATAATAAACATTTATCATGATATGAGGAAATATAAAATAACAACTTTATTATTCCCTCTAGGGCATATTTTCTTCAATCTCCCACTTGCACTGGAGTCAATAATATAGTTCACATCGCCATGTGATTTAACACCAATAGTTCACATCACCATGTGATTAACACCCATAGTTCACATCGCCATGTGACCAACACCCAAAGGGTTTACTAGAGTCAGTAATCTAGTTCACATCGCCATGTGATTAACACCCAAAGAGTACTAAGGTGTGATCATGTTTTGCTTGTGAGAGAGGTTTAGTCAATGGGTCTGCCACGTTCAGATCCTTGTGTATTTTGCAAATTTCTATGTCTACAATCCTCTGCACGGAGCTACTCTATCTAAATGCTCCCACTTTCAATATGTATCCAGATTGAGACTCAGAGTCATCCAGATTGGTGTCAAAGCTTGCATTAACGTAACTCTTTACGACGAACTCTTTATCGCCTCCATAACCGAGAAATATTTCCTTAGTCCTCTAAGGATAATTTTGACCGCGGTCTAGTGATCTACTCCTAGATCACTATTGTACTCCCTTGCCAAACTCATGGCAAGGTATACAATAGGTCTGGTACATAGCATGGCATACTTTATAGAACCTATGGCTGAGGCATAGGAAATGACTTTCATTCTCTCTCTATCTTCTGTCATGGTCAGGCTTTGAGTCTTACTCAACTTCACACCTTGCAACTCACGCAAGAGCTCCTTCTTTGACTGATCCATTTTGAACTCCTTCAAAATCTTATCAAGGTATGTACTCATTGAAAGTATTATCAAGCAACTTGATCTATATTTATAGATCTTGATGCCCAATATGTAAGTAGTTTCACCGAGGTCTTTCTTTTAAAAACTCCTTTCAAACACTCCTTTATTATTTCCTGAAAATTCTACATCATTTCCGATCAACAATATGTCATTCACATATACTTATCAGAAAGGCTGTAGTGCTCCCACTCACT
This sequence comes from Triticum aestivum, assembly GCF_018294505.1. Classification (NCBI taxonomy): domain Eukaryota; kingdom Viridiplantae; phylum Streptophyta; class Magnoliopsida; order Poales; family Poaceae; genus Triticum; species Triticum aestivum. Next base: position 454,015,189 of record NC_057794.1, read on the forward strand.
TTCTTGTAAATACAGACTTCACCCCAAGTCTGTATAAAACTATATGCTTTGATCAACTCATCAAAGCGTATATTCCAACTCTGAGATGCTTGCACCAGTCCATAGATGGATCGCTGGAGCTTGCACACATTGTTAGCACCTTTAGGATTGAGAAAACCTTATGGTTGCATCATATACAACTCTTCTTTAATAAATCCATTAAGGAATGCAGTTTTGACATCCATTTGCCAGATTTCATGAAATGCGGCAATTGCTAACATGATGCGGACAGACTTTAAGCATGATACGAGTGAGAAAATCTCATCGTAGTCAACACCTTGAACTTGTCAAAAACCTTTTGCGACAATTCGAGCTTTTTAGATAGTAACACTACTATAAGCGTCCGTCTTCCTCTTAAAAATCCATTTATTCTCAATGGCTCATCGATCATCGGGCAAGTCAATCAAAGTCCATACTTTGTTCTCATACATGGATCCTATCTCAGATTTCATGGCCTCAAGCCATTTATCGGAATCTGGGTTGATCATCGCTTCCTCATAGTTCATAGGTTTGTCATGGTCTAGTAACATGACTTCCAGAACAGGATTATCGTACCACTCTGGTGTGGAACATGCTCTGGTTGATCTATGAGGTTCGGTAGTAACTTGATCCAAAGTTTCATGATCATTATCACTAGCTTCCTCACTAGTTGGTGCAGGCATCACGGGAACGATTTTCTGTGATGAGCTACTTTCCAATTCGAGAGAAGGTACAATTACCTCATCAAGTACTACTTTCCTCCCACTCACTTCTTTCAAGAGAAACTCCTCTAGAAAGGATCCATTCTTAGAAAAAAAGATCTTGCCTTCAGATTTGTGATAGAAGGTGTACCGAACAGTTTCTTTTGGGTATCCTATGAAGACACACTTCTCCAATTTGGGTTCGAGCTTATCAGGCTGAAGCTTTTTCACAAAGCACCGCAACCCCAAACTTTAAGAAACGACAGCTTAGGTTTCTTGCTAAACCACAGTTCATACAGTGTCGTCTCAACGGATTTAGACGGTTCCCTATTAACGTGAATGCAGTTGTTTCTAATGCATAACCACAAAATGATAGTGGTAAATTGGTAAGAGACATCATAGATCGCACCATATCTAATAAAGTACGGTTATGATGTTCGGACACACCATTATGTTGTGGTGTTCCAGGTGGCGTGAGTTGTGAAACTAGTCCACATTATTTTAAATGAAGGCCAAACTCGTAACTCAAATATTTGCCTCCGCGATCAGATCGTAGAAACTTTATTTTTCTTCTTACAATGATTCTCCATTTCACTCTGAAATTCTTTGAACTTTTCAAATGTTTCAGACTTGTGTTTCATTAAGTAGATATACCCATATTTGCTCAAATCATCTATGAAGGTTAGAAAATAATGATACCCGCCGCGAGCCTCAACACTCATCGGACCGCATATATCGGTATGTATTATTTTCAATAAGTCAGTGGCTCCCACCATTGTTCCGGAGAATGGAGTTTTAGTCATCTTGCCCATGAGGCATGGTTCGCAAGTATCAAATGATTCATAATCAAGTGATTCCAAAAATCCATCCATATGGAGTTTCTTCATGCGCTTTACACCAATATGACCTAAACGGCAGTGCCACAAATATGTTGTACCATCATTATCAACTTTGTATCTTTTGGCATCAATATTATGAATATGTGTATCACTACGATCGAGATTCAGTAAACCATTTACATTGGGTGTATGACCATAGACGGTTTTATTCATGTAAATAGAACAACGATTATTCTCCGACTTAAATAAATAACTGTGTCACAATAAACACGATTCAATCATATTCATGCTCAACGCAAACATAAAATAACATTTATTTTGGTCCAACACTTATCTCGAAGGTAGAGGGAGTGTGCGATGGTGATCTTATCAACCTTGGAATCACTTCCAACACATATCGTCACCTCGCCCTTAACTAGTCCGTGTTCATTTTGAAATTCCTGTTTCAAGTTACTAATCTTGGCAACTGAACCGGTATCAAATACCCTGGGTTACTATGAACACTAGTAAAGTACATATTGATAACATGTATATCAAATTGTAACGCCCCGAGAATCATGCTACAGTAATCCCCTTCTAATGATGCACTGTCATCATTGTCACTGTTGCTAATCTCACTTTCATTCTATCCCAGTCCAAATCTCAATTTCAAATTATATTCAAAAATTCTTATTTGTCAAACCTGAAAACTAAAATGTTCAAAGTGTGGCAAATAATCTCTAGATATTTGTCATGTGGAAGCCAACATTTTTGGAATTCCCAAATTGCCCCTGGATTATCTTTTGGTGGTCCAGCAACTTTTATCTTTCCTTATTTAATTTCTAAAAATACCTAGTCACTTCCAAATACCTTGAACATTTTTTTGGCAGTTTCATAATTCGCAAAGTATTTATGTGGCCTAGTCCCACATTTTACAAAATCCTTTTTGGCAGCCCGAATATTACCATGTTCTTTTAAAAAGAGAGAGAGAGAGAGAACAACCCCCCCCCTGGACCCAACCCGCCTGGACCGGCCCACCTAACCTACCCGAGCCAGCCCAGAGCCCCCTGCCTCCCTGGGCTTTAGCCCATTACACTGGCCGGCCCACCTTACCCTGGGTCGCCTTCCCTGTTCGACCGACCCCGTCGCTACAGGGGCGCGGTCGCCCCGGACCGCCTCGCCGTCGACGACGAGGGGGAGGATAAGGCCTCCACGCCCCCGACGCCTCGGTCCTCTTCCCTGCGCCCCACTCACTCCCCTGCTCTCCTCTGTCGCCCACTCCCCTCTGGGTTCTCCCCAGATCCCCTTTCCTCCACCTCCACGACGCGGTCGCCGCCGTGCCTCGCCCGTCCCCGCGGCCACCGAACCCCGTTCGCCTCACCGCCGTGTCCCTCGTCTCCGTCAACGTCGTCTGCTTCGTCTCCATCCACGAACGGGAGTCGGGGAGCTCCACAATGCGCGGATCGAGCCACCCCCTTCCGCCTCGGCCGCCGTTGATCTCCTCCAACTCCGGCCACCCTCTGCTGCTCCTAATATGTCACCGGCTTTCCTTAGCCACTCGGTGAGCTCCTCCCCCTCTCCCTTCTCTCACGTAGGCCGCCCCCTTCTCTAGCTCGCTCGCCGCAACCGCCGTAGCTCACCGTCGCCCTGCTCCATCACCGTCGTGGCCACCGCTGCCGTGGCCCCCGTCTGAGCCCTCCATCGTGCTCCTGGTGTTCCCAGGAGCCCGACCAGCCTTCCTCTCGCCCTCTCGTGCCCCCTAGCCCATTCCCGACGTGACTCCGAACGCCTCCGCCGCCCGTGCTCGCCGCCGATGGTTATTCCGGCCGTCCCCGGGAGAGCCACCACCACCACCCGACACGGCGTCGTGTGCGCGTTCGAAAGATGCTAACCGCACGCGAAACGGCCGCCCCTAGCGCGTTTCCGACGAGGCCCGAGCGGCTCCGCCGCGTTCTAACGTCGCCGGCGGCGAGACGCCGGCCGCCGCCGACGTGGCTGGGCGGGCCCGACCCCTGGCTCACTGCCAGTGGGCCTTAGGGGCCACGTTGACTGGGTTGACCCAGTCAACACGCTGACATGGCGGTACAGTGACACTGACGAACCGGCCCCACCGCTTAATTAATAACTAAAATGATTTTTATAATTAAAAGTAATTAGTTTAGCTAATTAGCCACTAACATGTGGGGCCCATCAGCTAATTAACCTTAGTTTAAGTTAAAAATAAGCTCTGTTAAGTAACAGAGGCTGACAGGTGGGTCCCCCGTGTCAGTTTTGACCAGTCAACCGGACTGTTGACTGCTGACGTCACTCCTACGTCATGCTGACATCATATTCCTTTTCTGTTAATATAAATAATTCCAGAATATGTTTAAAACTTAGAAAATTCATATAAAATAATCTATAACTCGGATGAAAATGTTTTCTATATGAAAGTTGCTCAGAAAAATCCAACGAATCCGAATACGCGGTCCGTTCATCTGTAACATGCCCCTAGCATGCTGAACTTGGGACATTCCCCCTCCGGTCATCTGTCTGACACCGGTCCGGAACCGGGAATACATTCCCGGTTGAATTCCCCCTTCTCCTATATCGTGTAGCCATACGTTAGGTCACTCCCGGCACCACTTATTGCCACGTCATGCTTAGTGTTACCTCTGTTTGCTATGTATTTACTGTTTCTTCCCCCTCTTCTCTCCGGTAGACCCCGAGGCCGCTGATGCCCCGGTGATCGACTACGTTGTCGACAACGACCCCTCCTTGCCAGATCAACCAGGCAAGCCCCCCCCCCTTTAATCATTCCGATATCGCCCATTCCATTCTCTCATGCTTGCATTAGATTTTGCTACTGTTATTGTATGCTCCTATTCTGATGCATAGCCTGCTTTTGTACCTGTTATTGCACCTTACCTGCTTATCCTAAACTGCTTAGTATAGGCTGGTTAGTGATCCATCAGTGACCCCCACCTTGTCCTTGATGCCCCTGCTTCATCATTGAAGACCCGATCAACGGGATTGAAGACCGGGCCCCGGCACCGCACATCACTCTCCCCTTAGTTGCTCGACACTGCTGGGTTACTATCGAGTGCCGAGGGTGAGACCTCTACAGCACTTCTGATGTTAACCTGTAGTGTAGCTATTCGGTCGTGGTCATCGAGGGTGATTTCCTCCTTAACCACTTCCGATACGGCTCTGTCGTGCAACCCCTCAAGTGTGAACCTCGAGGGTGATTCCTCTACGTTCACCTTGATGATTACATTGAGTGGAACCCACCGGGGGTGATTCCTTGGGTTTTTTCCTCTTGATGTTTGGACACACGGATACTTGGACTTTACAACTGTTACTTGGAAAGTGATGTGGAGACGGGTTGACCTGGAAGGTGCCCGTGAGATAATTACGAGGCGTGGCCGGGCATTCTTAGCCCTTGCCGCAAGTCCTCGAGACGGGGCAACGGGGTCACCTCTTTCGTGAGGCTCTGCTTGTTACCGCGCGTTCCTAATCCACTACGATTTGGATATTTGATCCGAGGGGCCTCTGGCCTGATAGCACTAACCATCACGTGGGCATAGTATGGGCGTTCTGCGTCGTATACATCAGCCAAAGCTTAATAGACGTCAGTGACTGAGTGGCGCGCGCCGGGTTGGACTGCGCAAGCACCTGCCTTGTTGAAGGAGGTAGCTAGGTCTGCTCACCGGCCGCGTACGCAACGTGCAGGAGTTTCCGGGGAGATGGCCCATGAACCCTGGGGGCATAGGTTTAGTCCGGCGTGCTGGCCTCTCTATTAAGCCTAGGTCGGGTTGCGGCGTATTGTTTGGCCGAGGCCGGGCATGACCCTGGAAAGTGTGTCCGGCTGGAGTCAATCGAGCGTGGTGGGTAAGTTGGTGCACCCCTGCAGGGAAGAACTAATCTATGCATAGCCTGTCCTACGGTAACGGACACTTGGAGTTGTATCCCGATCGATACAACTAGAACTGGATACTTGTGATGAGAACTGGATGGTGATGAGGATTTGATTGTGATGATAACTGGATAGTATGGCTCTGGGATTGCTTTCTCGTAGGGAGTCGAGAAAGGATCTCTGGCCGAGGTTGATAACACTACTACCGCTTTACTTTATGCTACTCTACTCCCTCCTGTTGCTGCAAGATGGTGGGTTCGAGAAGATGCTAGTCTTCGATAGGACTAGGCCTTCTCTCTATTCTGGCATTTCTGCAGCCCAGTCCACATATACGGCCTTCCTTTGATAATGTTGCATATGTAGTGTAGATCCTTGCTTGCGAGTACTTTGGATGAGTACTCACGGTTGCTTTGCTCCCCTTTTCCCCCTTCTTTCTTCTTTCTGGTTGTTGCACCCAGATGGTGGAGTCCAGGAGCCAGATGCCTCCTTTGACGACTGCTGTTACCCCGAGGGTGCCTCCTACCACGTGACGGACGCCGACGACCAGGAGTAGTTAGGAGGCTCCCAGGCAGGAGGCCTTGCCTTTTCGATCGTAGATGCTTTTGTGCTAACCTTCTTAAGGCAAACTTGTTTAACTCATGTCTGTTCTCAGATATTGTTGCTTCCGCTGACTCTTTTGTTTTCGAGCTTATGTATTCGAGCCCTCGAGGCCCCTGGCTTGTAATATAAAGCTTGTATTATTTTAATTTGTGTCTAGAGTTGTGTTGTGATATCTTCCCGTGAGTCCTTGATCTTGATCGTACACATTTGCGTGTATGATTAGTGTACGATTGAATCGAGGGCGTCACAAGTTGGTATCAGAGCCGACTGCCTGTAGGTAGCCCCCTTTCCAACTACTTGGCCGAAGTTGAGTCTAGTCACTGAAAAACTTTTACTAACACTGGTTGTGTGTCTTACGGGCCTACGTCGCCATTGGGTGGTATTAGGATCTTTTATTCCTCGTCTTTACTCTGGGACTCTGTTCTCTCTTCTACTCGGGTTAAACGAATTTAATAACTCTGACATTAGGTTCTCGTGCCCACTTCCTCCCGGTGAGCCCCGACCTTACCGATGATCACTTGCTTCGCCAGAAGATTCTGCGGTTACTCCTCGATGTTTCTCGAGACTCTGTGCACACTGCCTTACAGTTCCTGACCACCGGTAATCCTCGTGAATAACCTCCTTGCCATTTGTACCTTCATCCCCAGTTGCTCATGTTGATACAAGATACCCCTAGCACTCTCCGTTGTTCCGAGAATCCTTGTGCCTTCTGCTTTGCAGCTTCTTTTTGCACTAAGGATAATTCACTTAACCGGGGTCCGCTCACCCCCAGTTGTTCATATGCTTTTCAAAATACTTGGAAATACTACCCGATCTTTCGAGTATCCTCTTCAAACTATTGCTCTGCAATTAATTGTCTGCTTGCATTATGGATGCTTTCCATATGTGTAGCAATATTCATTAGTATCCTTCGACACCTTCATTTTGATCCTATTGATTCAACATGTGTGTGAAGGCACACAATCATCAGTGATCCTTCTATATCTTTTTGGCTTAGACGTCATTTTGAACATGAGCTGGTTCTCGACCAATCTATTTGTCATCAATTGTGCCCTAGGTCTATTCTACCTATCCCTCCTTGATCAGAGCGTCTACTTCTGATCCTTCGTTTAGGAAATCATAATTCCTTTGTTATCTAAGCATCGAATTATTCAGATGTTCTATAATCCGATGCCCTTGCATTCTTTCTTCCTCTGATTGAGTACCGATACTCACATTAGCTCCATTGTGGACCGGCAGGCCCATTGCCGGGTTGTTATCCGACAACATCCTTCATATGCAATAACCTTGTGAGCCTTTTCTCGGATACATAAAGCCTTTGGTAAATTGTATCCTCTCCTTTTGTCAACCATGCTCTGCTTCGAGCTTGTGTTGTTTACTTTTGAAGTTTGTGGAATAGGTTCCTAAGATGCCCCTATGGGTTGAACCTATGCCTCCCCTAATCCGTTTGAACCCGAGAGTTTTTAACGAGTCTTACTCTTCTGGTGTTTTGCCAGATAACATGTCAACACTACAACTTCATTGAACGCGAGAAGTAAATGAAAGGATATGCATTGAAGAAGTGGGAGTCGACCTTGAACTTTGTGTTCATGCCCATGGACCCGATGTGGAACTTATCATGGAAGCTTCTTGTGATAATAATAATCCCCTTGTTATAAGTTCATATGGTATCTATGTTTGGTCCTTTGCGACCGTGGTTCTGAACATGGTTGTTCCCCTTTGATTCCATTTCTCGGACAAGTTAAAGCACTTGTCTTCTACAGACCAATGCATCTCCGCAACCTCTATTTTGATTTTCCTTCGGGTATTACCCTTCGGTACCTCGAGAATAACAAAGAACCGTGTTGCTTCCTACGAGTCTTCATTTGGTATTGCTTCTCATCGATTTCATATTTCCCCGGGTTTTGAGTTGTTAGTCACTCGAGAACGCCGATAAGTGAATCGATTCCACACTCCGATTCTATAACTCTTAAGTAAATTTTGTTGCTTACGAGTTTAATAATCCTTCAAGTCATTCCTAGCCTGATCAGCTGTATTGTTACCGTGCTAAATTTCAACTGTGCTACCAGGTCCTTCCGGAGCACAATCTTCGACGACGAGCTAAGCTTATGTCGATCTTCCTCATTATACCATTTTGCCATGAACAACAAGCTTGCTATCGAGTTTGTGTCTTACTCGTGGTTTCAATAACCTTTTGCTTCATCCTTCCTGTTGCTTGATGGCATCGCTCCTCGATGGCATCTTCATAGAGCCTCTCGACAAATGCGTCGTAATCAGCATCAACATTTTGACTTGCATTGAAATGACAATTGAATTCATGGTGAGGAATACCATCCTTGACCTTCGATGATTTGAGTTATCATCGACAACCCCCTTTGTCTTCTTTCCAACGCATGTTTGATCATGTCTTGGTTATACCTTGGACTCCTTGCTAATCCCGCAACTCTTCCTTGGGTATTGCTTGTGTTTTTTTCAACTACAACCCCTACTTGTAGCACCATGTTAATGCTACCTCGAAGCATAACTGAGGTATTCCGAATATCAACAAGAACGTTGGAAACACATTGCCGAATGTTTCTTGATCTATTATCCAAACACCGTTGTATGGGTAATGTCATGATTCTTCCCTTGCCCCCTTATCTAAATGCTTTTGAACTTGCTGTCATATCATGTATTTCCTGCTCCGCTTCCCCTTGGGAAGGATATACTCCCAATTCTTGGGTATAAACACCCTTCCTTTCCATTGGTCTGATTATCCTAATAACCACTTATTTCCTTTCCATTGTTTTGTTTAACCTTCTTGTGAGCTATATGATATAAGCAGGAATAATTTTCTGCTTATAAAACACCCCGTTGTACAACCTTGTCAGTAAGACCCTGTTACTATTGTTGATGACATTCCGGTATGCCACCGATGGATGAGAACCTTGCCTATTGGCCCGCCTCGTTCAACGAGCAGGAAAATGGTTCTCTTCGTCCCTCGCCCTTGGTATCGAGGTTGTTGCCGACATAACTGATAGGCTACCCTCTGACATGCCTTACTATCGTGATCGTACAAGATGTCAACCCCCTTTCTACTTTTAACCCACATGGTGGGCCCATAACCCACAGTCCCACAGGATCGAAACCTGGCTCTCCTGTACACCCCCCTGTTCCCAAAGTTATTCCTCTCGCGTGGACTCGTAAGTAATTCACGAGCCACCTTCCGATGAGATCACCAATTCTGGCATCGGAAACAATAATTATTCCCGATGCTCTGAACCCCTTCCTCACACTTTATTCAGGTATCAATCGATTGTCCATTCGCTTGAAACTTCCTATTGTACCTTCACAGTTTGCTCTCGATGTTAATTAAGATTCAACTCGAGAGATACTTCTGCCTCATTCCCTGAATTGTTCACCAGATAATTAACCCTATAAGGGTCACTTAACCCGAAGTTACTCTTTACTTCACACTTAAATCTCGGGACGAGATTTCTTGTAGTGGAGGAGATTTGTAACGCCCCGAGAATCATGCTACAGTAATCCCCTTCTAATGATGCACTGTCATCATTGTCACTGTTGCTAATCTCACTTTCATTCTATCCCAGTCCAAATCTCAATTTCAAATTATATTCAAAAATTCTTATTTGTCAAACCTGAAAACTAAAATGTTCAAAGTGTGGCAAATAATCTCTAGATATTTGTCATGTGGAAGCCAACATTTTTGGAATTCCCAAATTGCCCCTGGATTATCTTTTGGTGGTCCAGCAACTTTTATCTTTCCTTATTTAATTTCTAAAAATACCTAGTCACTTCCAAATACCTTGAA
>NC_057794.1:454025404-454038384 GCF_018294505.1 Triticum aestivum
GCCCCCTTCTCTAGCTCGCTCGCCGCAACCGCCGTAGCTCACCGTCGCCCTGCTCCATCACCGTCGTGGCCACCGCTGCCGTGGCCCCCGTCTGAGCCCTCCATCGTGCTCCTGGTGTTCCCAGGAGCCCGACCAGCCTTCCTCTCGCCCTCTCGTGCCCCCTAGCCCATTCCCGACGTGACTCCGAACGCCTCCGCCGCCCGTGCTCGCCGCCGATGGTTATTCCGGCCGTCCCCGGGAGAGCCACCACCACCACCCGACACGGCGTCGTGTGCGCGTTCGAAAGATGCTAACCGCACGCGAAACGGCCGCCCCTAGCGCGTTTCCGACGAGGCCCGAGCGGCTCCGCCGCGTTCTAACGTCGCCGGCGGCGAGACGCCGGCCGCCGCCGACGTGGCTGGGCGGGCCCGACCCCTGGCTCACTGCCAGTGGGCCTTAGGGGCCACGTTGACTGGGTTGACCCAGTCAACACGCTGACATGGCGGTACAGTGACACTGACGAACCGGCCCCACCGCTTAATTAATAACTAAAATGATTTTTATAATTAAAAGTAATTAGTTTAGCTAATTAGCCACTAACATGTGGGGCCCATCAGCTAATTAACCTTCGTTTAAGTTAAAAATAAGCTCTGTTAAGTAACAGAGGCTGACAGGTGGGTCCCCCGTGTCAGTTTTGACCAGTCAACCGGACTGTTGACTGCTGACGTCACTCCTACGTCATGCTGACATCATATTCCTTTTCTGTTAATATAAATAATTCCAGAATATGTTTAAAACTTAGAAAATTCATATAAAATAATCTATAACTCGGATGAAAATGTTTTCTATATGAAAGTTGCTCAGAAAAATCCAACGAATCCGAATACGCGGTCCGTTCATCTGTAACATGCCCCTAGCATGCTGAACTTGGGACATTCCCCCTCCGGTCATCTGTCTGACACCGGTCCGGAACCGGGAATACATTCCCGGTTGAATTCCCCCTTCTCCTATATCGTGTAGCCATACGTTAGGTCACTCCCGGCACCACTTATTGCCACGTCATGCTTAGTGTTACCTCTGTTTGCTATGTATTTACTGTTTCTTCCCCCTCTTCTCTCCGGTAGACCCCGAGGCCGCGGATGCCCCGGTGATCGACTACGTCGTCGACAACGACCCCTCCTTGCCAGATCAACCAGGCAAGCCCCCCCCTTTGATCATTCCGATATCGCCCATTCCATTCTCTCATGCTTGCATTAGATTTTGCTACTGTTATTGTATGCTCCTATTCTGATGCATAGCCTGCTTTTGTACCTGTTATTGCACCTTACCTGCTTATCCTAAACTGCTTAGTATAGGCTGGTTAGTGATCCATCAGTGACCCCCACCTTGTCCTTGATGCCCCTGCTTCATCATTGAAGACCCGATCAACGGGATTGAAGACCAGGCCCCGGCACCGCACATCACTCTCCCCTTAGTTGCTCGACACTGTTGGGTTACTATCGAGTGCCGAGGGTGAGACCTCTACAGCACTTCTGATGTTAACCTGTAGTGTAGCTATTCGGTCGTGGTCATCGAGGGTGATTTCCTCCTTAACCACTTCCGATACGGCTCTGTCGTGCAACCCCTCAAGTGTGAACCTCGAGGGTGATTCCTCTACGTTCACCTTGATGATTACATTGAGTGGAACCCACCGGGGGTGATTCCTTGGGTTTTTTCCTCTTGATGTTTGGACACATGGATACTTGGACTTTACAACTGTTACTTGGAAAGTGATGTGGAGACGGGTTGACCTGGAAGGTGCCCGTGAGATAATTACGAGGCGTGGCCGGGCATTCTTAGCCCTTGCCGCAAGTCCTCGAGACGGGGCAACGGGGTCACCTCTTTCGTGAGGCTCTGCTTGTTACCGCGCGTTCCTAATCCACTACGATTTGGATATTTGATCCGAGGGGCCTCTGGCCTGATAGCACTAACCATCACGTGGGCATAGTATGGGCGTTCTGCGTCGTATACATCAGCCAAAGCTTAATAGACGTCAGCGACTGAGTGGCGCGCGCCGAGTTGGACTGTGCAAGCACCTGCCTTGTTGAAGGAGGTAGCTAGGTCTGCTCACCGGCCGCGTACGCAACGTGCAGGAGTTTCCGGGGAGATGGCCCATGAACCCTGGGGGCATAGGTTTAGTCCGGCGTGCTGGCCTCTCTATTAAGCCTAGGTCGGGTTGCGGCGTATTGTTTGGCCGAGGCCGGGCATGACCCTGGAAAGTGTGTCCGGCCGGAGTCAATCGAGCGTGGTGGGTAAGTTGGTGCACCCCTGCAGGGAAGAACTAATCTATGCATAGCCTGTCCTACGGTAACGGACACTTGGAGTTGTATCCCGATCGATACAACTAGAACTGGATACTTGTGATGAGAACTGGATGGTGATGAGGATTTGATTGTGATGATAACTGGATAGTATGGCTCTGGGATTGCTTTCTCGTAGGGAGTCGAGAAAGGATCTCTGGCCGAGGTTGATAACACTACTACCGCTTTACTTTATGCTACTCTACTCCCTCCTGTTGCTGCAAGATGGTGGGTTCGAGAAGATGCTAGTCTTCGATAGGACTAGGCCTTCTCTCTATTCTAGCATTTCTGCAGCCCAGTCCACATATACGGCCTTCCTTTGATAATGTTGCATATGTAGTGTAGATCCTTGCTTGCGAGTACTTTGGATGAGTACTCACGGTTGCTTTGCTCCCCTTTTCCCCCTTCTTTCTTCTTTCTGGTTGTTGCACCCAGATGGTGGAGTCCAGGAGCCAGATGCCACCTTTGACGACTGCTGTTACCCCGAGGGTGCCTCCTACCACGTGACGGACGCCGACGACCAGGAGTAGTTAGGAGGCTCCCAGGCAGGAGGCCTTGCCTTTTCGATCGTAGATGCTTTTGTGCTAACCTTCTTAAGGCAAACTTGTTTAACTCATGTCTGTTCTCAGATATTGTTGCTTCCGCTGACTCTTTTGTTTTCGAGCTTATGTATTCGAGCCCTCGAGGCCCCTGGCTTGTAATATAAAGCTTGTATTATTTTAATTTGTGTCTAGAGTTGTGTTGTGATATCTTCCCGTGAGTCCTTGATCTTGATCGTACACATTTGCGTGTATGATTAGTGTACGATTGAATCGAGGGCGTCACACAAATATACCTTTGTTCACTTTGCCATCCTTCTTATCCGCCAAGTATTTGGGGTAGTTCCGCTTCCAGTGACCATTCCCTTTGCAGTAGAAGCACTCAGCTTCAGGCTTAGGTCTAGCTTTGGGTTTCTTCACGGGAGTGGAAACTTGCTTGCCATTCTTTCTTGAAGTTCCCTTTCTTTTCCTTTGCCCATTTTCTTGAAACTAGTGGTCTTGTTAGCCATCAACACTTGATGCTCTTTCTTGATTTCTACCTTAGCCGATTTTAGCATCACGAAGAGCTCGGGAATCGTTTTCGTCGTCCCTTGCATATTATAGTTCATCACAAAGTTCCAGTAACTTGGTGATAGTGACTAGAGAACTCTGTCAATCACTATCTTATTTGGAAGATTAACTCCCACTTGATTCAAGTGATTGTAGTACTCAGACATTTTGAGCACAAGCTCACTGTTTGAGCTATTCTCCTCAATCTTGTAGGCATAGTACTTGTCAGAGGTCTCATACCTCTCGACTCGAGCATGAGTCTGAAATACCAATTTCAGCTCTTGGAACATTTTATATGCTCCGTGGTGTTCAAAACATTTTTGAAGTCCCGGTTCTAAGCCATAGAGCATGCTGCACTAAACTATCAAGTAGTCATCATACTGAGCTTGCCAAACGTTCATAATGTCTCCATCTGCTCCTGCAATAGGTCTATCACCTAGCGGTGCATCAAGGACATAATTCTTCTGTGCAGCAATGAGGATAATCCTCGGATCACGGACCTAGTACGCATCATTGCTACTATCATATTTCAACTTATTTTTCTCTAGGAACATATCAAAAAATAAACGGAGAGCTACATCGCAAGCTATTGATCTACAACATAGATATGCAAATACTATCAGGACTAAGTTTCATGATAAATTAGGTTCAATTAATCATATTACTTAAGAACTCCCACTTAGATAGACATCCCTCAAATCATCTAAATGATACGTGATCCAAATCAACTAAACCATGTCCGATTATCACGTTAGATGGAGTAGTCATCAATGGTGAACATCTCTATGTTGATCATATCTACTATATGATTCACATTCGACCTTTCGGTCTCCTGTTCTGAGGCCATGTCTGTACATGCTAGGCTCGTCAAGTTTAACCCAAGTATTCTGCATGTGCAAAACTATCTTGCACCCGTTGTATGTGAACGTAGAGCCTATCACACCCGATCATCACGTGGTGTCTCAGCACGAAGAACTTTCACAACGGTGCATAATCAGGGAGAACACTTATACCTTGAAATTTAGTTAAGGGGCCATCTTATAATGCTACTACCGTACTAAGCAAAATAAGATGCATAAAAGATAAACATCACATGCAATCAAAATATGTGACATGATATGGCCATCATCATCTTCTGCCTTTGATCTCCATCTCCAAAGCACCGTTATGATCTCCATCGTCACCGGCTTGACACCTTAATCTCCATCGCAGCGTCATGCTCGTCTCGCCAACTATTGCTTCTACAATTATCGCTAACGCATAGTGATAAAAGCAAAGCAATTACATGGCGTTTGCATTGCATACAATAAAGCGACAACTATAAGGCTCCTGCCAGTTGCCGATAACTTTTACAAAATATGATCATCTCATACAACAACGTATATCACATCATGTCTTGACCATATCACATCACAACATGCCCTGCAAAAACAAGTTAGACGTCCTCTACTTTGTTGTTGGAAGTTTTACGTGGCTGCTACAGGCTTCTAGTAAGAACCGTTCTTACCTATGCATCAAAACCACAATGATGTTTCGTCAAGTTTGTTGTTTTAACCTTCAGCAAGGATCAGTCGTAGTCAAATTCGATTCAACTAAAGTTGGAGAAACAGACACCCGCCGGCCATCTTTATGCAAAACTAGTTGCATGTCTGTCGGTGGAACCGGTCTCATGAACGTGGTCATGTAAGGTTGGTCCAGGCCGCTTCATCCAACAATACCACTGAATCAAAATAAGACGTTGGTGGTAAGCAGTATGACTATCACCGCCCACAAGTCTTTGTGTTCTACTCGTGCATATCATCTATGCATAGACCTGGCTCGGATGCCACTGTTGGGGAACGTAGCATGCAATTTCCAAAAAAACTCCTATGCTCACGCAAGATTTATCTAGGAGATGCATAGCAACGAGTGGGAGAGAGTGTGTCTACGTACCCTCGTAGACCGAAAGCAAAAGCGTTTGACAACGCGATTGATGTAGTCAAACTTCTTCTCGTTCTGATCGATCAAGCACTAAATGTACGACACCTCCAAGTTCTGCACACGTTCAGCTCGATGACGTCCCTCGAACTCTTGATCCAACAAAGTGTCGAGGGAGAGTTCTGCCAGCACGACAATGTGGTGACGGTGATGGTGAAGTAATCCGCGCAGGGCGTCGCCTAAGCACTACGTGAATATGGCTGGAGGCATAAACTATGGAGGGAGGCGCCGCACACGGCTAATAGTTGTTGATTGTGTGTTCTAGCAGTGTGTGTGTGTGTGTGTGTGTGTGTGTGTGTGTGTGTGTGTGTGTGTGTGTGTGTGTTGGAGGGAGGAGAGGCAGCCAAGGGGGCGCCCCAAGTAGGAGGAATCCTACTTGGGGTCCTCCCAATTCGGCCTCCCCCCTTTTCTATTCCTATTCAGAGTAGGAAGGGAAGAGGGGGAAGGGGAATCCTATTCCCTTTTTCCTTCCCGTCTTCCCCTTTCCTTCTCCAATTTGGCCAGCCCATATGGGGGGCGCACCAGCCCCTTTGTGTCTGGTGTGTTTGCCCTCTTGGCCCATAAGGTCCATATCTTTTGCCGGGGGTGTCCGGAACCCCTTCCGGTGACCCGATTATGTACTCGGTACCCCCGGAACACTTCCGGTGTCCGAATACCATCGTCCAATATATGAATCTTTACCTCTCTACCATTTCGAGACTCCTCGTCATGTTCGTGATCTCATCCGGGACTCCGAGCAATATTCGGTCGCCAAATCACATAACTCATATAATACAAAACCGCCGTCGAACGTTAAGCGTGCGGACCCTACGGGTTCGAGAACTATGTAGACATGACCGAGACTCCTCTCCGGTCAGTAACCAATAGCATAACATGGATGCTCATATTGGCTCCCACATATTCTACGAAGATCTTTATCGTTCGAATCGTAATGACAACATACGTTATTCCCTTTGTCATCGGTATGTTACTTGCCCGAGAGTCGATCGTCTGTATCTTCATACCTAGTTCAATCTCGTTACCGGTAAGTCTCTTTACTCGTTCAGTAATGCATCATGCATCCCACAATTAACTCATTAGTCATATTGCTTGCAAGGCTTATTATGATGTGCATTACTGAGAGGGCCTAGAGATACCTCTTCGATACTCAGAGTGACAAATCCTAATCTCGATCTATGCCAACCCAACAAACACCTTCGGATATACCTGTAGAGCATCTTTATAATCACCCAGTTACGTTGTGACATTTGATATCACACAAGGTATTCCTCCGGTATCCGGGAGTTGCATAATCTCGTAGTCGAAGGAATATGTAATACTCTTTTGCGGTGTGTTTGCCGAGATCTGATGAATTGTGATTTATGATCAGCTTACCTATGAATATTATTTGAATCTTCTCTGAATTCTTATATGCATGATTTGATATATTTGTAATTCTCTTCGAACTATCGGTTTAGTTTGGCCAAGTAGATTGGTTTTCCTTGCAATGGGAGAAGTGCTTAATTTTAGGTTCAATCTTGCGGTATCCTTTCCCAGTGATAGTAGGGGCAGCAAGGCACGTATTGGATTGTTGTCACCGAGGATAAAAAGATGGGGTTTACATCATATTGCTTGAGTTTATTCATCTACATCATATCATCTTACTTAATGCGTTACTATGTTCTTCATGAACTTAATACTCTAGATGCACGCAGGAGTCGGTCGATGTGTGGAGTAATAGTAGTAGATGCAGAATCGTTTCGGTCTACTTGACACGGATGTGATGCCTATATTTCATAATCATTGCCTTAGATATCACCATAACTTTGCGCTTTTCTATCAATTGCTCGACAGTAATTTGTTTATCCACCGTATTATTTGCTATCTTGAGAGAAGCCTCTAGTGAAACCTATGGCCCTGGGTCTATTTTCCATCATACTAGTTTTCGATCTTCTATTTTCCATCATACTAGTTTCCGATCTATTATTTTGCAATCTTTTACTTTCCAATCTATAAACAAAAAAAGACCAAAAATATTTACTTTATCTTTTGTTTAGTTTTATCTATCTTCATCAGATCTCACTTTTCCAAGTAACCGTGAAGGGATTGACAACCCCTTTATCGCATTGGGTGCAAGTTGTTTGATTGTTTGTGCAGGTATTGATGATTTGTGCGTTGTCTCCTACTGGATTGATACCTTAGTTCTCTAACTGAGGGAAATACTTATCTCTACTTTGCTGCATCACCCTTTCCTCTTCAAGGGAAAACCAACGCAGGCTCAAGAAGTAGCACCGGCGAAAGTGACGAAGTCCACCGACTCCATGGCGGCGGCGGGCGATGGGGCGGTAGCGACAACCATCATCGCGGATCAGGCGAAGGAAGAAGGGAACGAGGCCTGACATCTCACCGGCGAGTCTCGATCTCTTCCTCTTTTCTGTTGTTTCACTCTCTGGTAGTTCTACGTGTGTGATAACATGTTTGAAGTGAAATGGAAACTTCTATATTGATTTGATTGTTACTGTCCAAACAAATGCGACACTTGAGAGGGATGTGTCGGTTCGGAGAAGGGAGAGAGAAGCATCGGCTGCATAGGCAAACCGCACGACGGTTATGGACAAGGGGAGATTCTCCACTAATGACATGTGCTAATTCATCACAACAACCACAGCCACTGGCTTACATAGTCTTACAGCTCGGCAATGGAGATTGATAGCAAATTACACTGAAAGTAAAACACAGTATCAACGGCAAGCGAAATGCTAGAGGATAACTAAAGAGATGAACGTAGCCGTTGGATGAGATCCCTTGCCACCCGCCGTTGGATCTTGGTAACTCGGCTGGAGGTGTCGGTGGGCTTCAGATACAGGTCTGGTTGAGACTTGCACGCTGGCAGACGAGGCCACATGTTTTTTTAACACAGTACAGACGCAAGCGTTAACATAAACGCGGATACACTCACCTCTATGAACGCACACATGCACACTCTATCTTTATAAGCACCATCGAAAAACTGAGCAGGCATATCATCTTGAGATTTTACGAAGTCATGCCTCGTGGTCAACGAAAACGTCTCCTTTCAATGAAAGCGTATCACCGGAAATCCTGAAATAAATTTAGAATAAATGTGAGCACCAGAATTTAAACCCTGGTAGGCTAGGGATACCATTGTCTACCAAAAGTCCACCGGAAGAGGCCACATGTTGAGGTAGTATACGTGGTCTCCTATGATGTGTCATGTCGGCCGCTCAGACCCCTCCCAATGCATTAGTGCTAAAGTGGGGTGCTAAATGCATTAAGATGCTTAGCAACTAATGTCCCCAATGCATCGGTGCTTAGATTTTGTTGCTAAGTCTCCTCTATTTAATTGTTTAATAATAAAACCCCTTCATGTATTGGTTGGTAGTCTTTTTGTCCAGGTCCACGTGCTTAGCATTGGTTCTTATTAGGATCACTATAATGTTTTCTCTCCTCTTTAATTGCTTTGCCACATCATATTTTTATCTATATGGCGCCCTTAGCACATGTACACCGTGAAGCACTGGGAAGGGCTTCAGATGCAGGGCCTTTGGAGGGTAGTACTAGCAGGGACTGGGATCAAGTGACTTGCCCACTCGCAGTCACGCCGTAACATGCGGTTATCAATCCAGCGTCCATTCAATATCCAATGGAAGGGATTGATCCATGAGAAACCAGCCAACACTTGGCAATTTTTACGCACACAATTGTAGTTTTACGTGTACATGCAACAAGCTACTGTATGCACTAAGTGCTCTCCACGGTACAAATACATTTAGAATAATTACTAGTACACACTCCGTCCCAAAATTCTTATCTTAGATTAGTCTAGATACGAATATATTTAATACTAAAACATGACTTAATACATCCGTATTTAGACAAATATAAGATAAGAATTTTGAGATAAAGAGAGCAGTAATTATGAATAAATTTTAATAGCAACAACTAGACTAAACGTACACATGCCCTATGATTAACAAGTTCTATATATTATATTGCAAAGTTTTTTATATTATATTTAAACCGGTTCATTTTAACAAGTTCAATTATTAAAAAAACTAAACTAAAACTAAGCGAGGTACCTGACAGTGACCTCGTTCGCATGAACGTCGTGGTTGGTAGCACATTGGTCGCTGTTCGCGCCGTCGCTATCGCCGTCGGAGGGCGGCAGCGGCACCGCGCAGATGTCTCCGCGGTGGTCCGGGACCGGCCCTCTGCCCAGGCTAGCGCGAGGTCCGGTCCGACACCACCCAGTCTGGCACGATGTCTATCTGTCACACCCTCGATGCGACTATAGCTCCCACATGTCGAGGGCACGACTTAGAGACATAATCGCATTGAAGGCATATGTCGCAAGTTAGGCAATTTTCACAACATCCCATGTAATATAGATAATAATAAAAAGGGAGATAACATAGTTGGCTTACACTCTCCACGTCAATCAACTACATAAATAACATTACATCATCCAAACACTCATGGCCCGACTACGGCGCACCCCCAACTGGGCACCACTACTGATCATCATGAAAGGAAACATAATAACGTTGAGAGTCCTCATCGAACTCCTACTTGAGCTCGAGCGCGTCACCTAGAGCAGAATCATCAGGCCCTGCATCTGGTGTAATAGTAATTTGTGAGCCACAGGGACTCAGCAATCTCGCACCCTCGCGATCAAGACTATTTAAACATATAGGCAAGGCAAGGTAAATATGTGGAGATGCAGCAAGCGACTAGCAAATATGGTGGCTATCCTGTTCGCAAAAGAGAGCGAGAAGAGGAGGCAAAGCGCGAGCGAGAAACTAGAGAACAACCTGCGCAAGCATTACTCCAACACCGTGTCCACTTCCCGGACTCCCCGAGAAGAGGCCATCACGGCAACACACTCAATTGATTCAATTTAATTAAATTAAGGTTCAAGTTATCTACAACCGGACATTAACAAATTCCCATCTGCCCATAACCGCGGGCACGGCTTTGGAAAGTTCAAATCCCTGCAGGGGAGTCCCAACTTAGCCCATGACAAGCTCTCACGGTCAACGAAGGAATAGACCTCCTCCCAAGACGTTCCATCAGACTCGGTATTTCGGTTCTTCAAGACACTTCGACAGGTTAAAACAAGACCAGCAACACCGCCCGAATGTGCCGACAAATCCCGATAGGAGCTGCACATATCTCGTTCTCAGGGCACACTCAGATAGGTCAAGCTACGAGTAAAACCAACCCTCGAGTTTCCCCGAGGTGGCCCCGCAGGCTGCCTGGTTCAGACCAGACTCAGAGGAGCACTGGCCCAGGGGGGTTAAAATAAGATGACCCTCGGGCTCCAGAAACTCAAGGAAAAAAAGGCTAGGTGGCAAATGGTAAAACTAAGGTTGGGCATTGCTGGAAAATCTTTAATCAAGGAGAACTATCAAGGGGTTCCCATTATAACCCAACCGCGTAAGGAACGCAAAATCCGGGAACATAACACCGATATGACGGAAACTAGGGCGGCAAGAGTGGAACAAAACACTAGGCGAGAGGCCGAGCCTTCCACCCTTTTCCAAGTATATAGATGCATTAAGATAACATGGCAATATAATGGTATCCCAACAAGTAAATAAATGTTCCAACAAGGAACAGCCTTCACTCTTCACCTGCAACTAGCAATGCTATAAGAGGGGTTGAGCAAAGCGGTAACATAGCCAATCAACGGTTTGCTAGGACATGGTGGGTTAGAGGTTTGACATGGCAATTTGGGAGGCTTGAAAGCAAGTGGTAGGCATCGTAGCATTAGCATAGCAAAAGAGCGAGCAATATAGCAAAGCAAAGATAGTAGTGATTTCGAGGGTATGATCATCTTGCCTGCATAGTTGTCAAAGTTGACTAGATCCTCGAAAGCAAACTCAACGGGCTCCTTGTTAGCGAACTCGTCTCCCGGCTCTACCCAAACAAGACAAACAAGCAACAAGGACACAATCAACCACGTGCAAGGAACAAACAAAATGATGCAAAGATGGTATGCTATGCGGGATGCAATATGCAAGATTGACAAGGAATGCATGATCCTGGCCTCAACTTGGGAATCCAAGTGTGCCACTGGAAAGATGAGATGAAATCGCTTGAAAACGATACAACGAACGCCGGAATCGGAGTTACGGTTTGGAAATGGCAAGCGATTCAAATATGACCACGGTCTGCGATTTATAGCAAGTTGCCATCTAAATGCAATGAGATGAACGAGCTACAGCACCCAAACATGACAACAAAATACATGGCAGGGATGCATTCAAGATGCTTAACAAAAGTCTAGCACTGAGCTACGGCCAAATCATCCATTAACAGGTTCAAACAAGCATGGCAAAAATGCATATGGCAAACAGATTTCAGACTTAGTGAAATTAACACTTGTCTGGAATTCCAGATCAGGTAGCACTCTTCGGAGCAACAAAACTACATGCCACAGGACCTGAACATGGCAAAGTAAAGCATGGCATGGAGCTACTCAAAGAGCTTAACAAAAGTCCCTTAGTGACCTTGAGCCAAAAGGGATCAGAAAATACAATTGCAAGCATGTGAACATGGCAAAAACATAATCAGTTGTCAGACTTGGTGAAAACTGGAGCATGCTGAAAACAGATATCAAGTAGGCATGTTTACGAGCTCGATGCACTCACTACGGAGCAAGTCATGATAATCTAAGCATACATTCATCAAGAATACACAAAATTCAAGCTAGACATGGCAAGAACAATAGCATAACATGCACGGATCAACTACAACATCATCGGCAAAATCGCTAACAAGTAGACAGTCTGCCCAGATTCACAAAGTAGTAAAAGTAGAGCTCGATTGACTCAAGCTAGGGTGCTCCATAATTGCAAACAAAGGCATGGATGGATAGAGCACTACAAGAATAACAAAACATCCTTACTGATCATCCTCAAAAGAGGCACGGATCACTAGGAAACAACATGAACATATGACCATATGAGATAAACAGCTCAAGGACGTAGTGGAAATGCTAAGTCCCTGAAATCAGCTTTACCAAGTGCCTCACTTTGCAAGCTTGTGCTAGTCACCACACACATCACAAAAATATATGGGTTGCACCTCTGGAAAGATGATAAAACCCTTAACAAAACATATGTAGAACTCATGGGCATATCATGCACACAATAATCATGGCAAAAATGACAAATATCTAAACGGAGTAGCAGATCTGGCAATTATCTCAAGTAGCACTCTTCTAATAGCATTTCGGACATCAAGATGAACTCAAATGAAAATGATGCAATGGAGTGAAATGATGTGCTCTTTGAGATGAACATTTTGATATGCTACATGCCCAAAACGGAGCTACGGACGCAAAGTTACGGCACGATGAACATGGGCACTTGAAACTGAAAAAAACACGGGGACTTAGTAGAATTTCGACCTCTGGATCTAGGGTTTGACCCGGGCACGCAAAACGAGGTGGTGGCGCTGCTCGCCGGAGATGACGAAGACGGCGGCCGGCGAGGTCGGGGTCGCCAGATCCGGTCGCTCCTTGACCGGATCTGGCCGGAGGAGGGAGGCGCCGGCGGGGGCGGCGCGCTGCGGCGGTTTGCGCGGCGACGGC
>NC_057794.1:454038722-454048221 GCF_018294505.1 Triticum aestivum
CGGGCGGTGCGCTCGGGCGGCGGCGGCGGATGGCTTCGGGCCTCGGGGGCCCTGGCTGGGCCGAGCGGGCCGGCGGGGATGTGGTCACGGGGGCGCCACATGGCAGCTCCCGGTTGGTCTGGCGAGCGGTGGACAGTGTCCGGCGCCGGGTGGACGTGTCCGGCGCGCGGAGGAAGGGGGAGACTAGGGTTTCGCCTTAATTTTTGGAGGAGTGCACATATTTATAGGTAGAAGGAGCTAGGAGAGTCCAAATGAGGTGCGGTTTTCGGCCACGCGATCATGATCGAATGCTCTAGATGATGGTGCAGGTTTAGGTGGGTTTTGGACCAAATTGGAGGGGGCGTTGGGCTGCAACACACACGAGGCCTTTTCGTTCCCTCGGTTAACCGTTGGAGTATCAAACGAAGTCCAAATGGTACGAAACTTGACAGGCGGTCTACCGGTAGTAAACCAAGGCCGCTTGGCAAGTCTCGGTCCAATCCGGAAATGTTTAATCCTCACACACGAAAGAAAGGGTAGAAATGACCACCGGAGGAGAACGAAGCGCCGGAATGCAAAATGGACAACGAGAAAAATGCTCGAATGCATGAGATGAACACGTATGCAAATGCAATGCACATGATGACATGATATGAGATGCATGACAACGATAACAACACATGGAGACAAAAACCCGAACCCGAGAAAATAAAATAACTTAACGCCGGAAACAGCAAGAGTTGGAGTACAAATTGGGAAAGTCATATCCGGGGTGTTACAACACTCCACCACTACGAAAGGATCTCGTCCCGAGATCTAGGACTGAAAGAACGCCGGGTACTCAGAACGGAGGTGATCCTCGCGTTCCCAGGTAGTTTCACGGTCAGAATGATGTGACCACTTGACTTTGAGAAATCTGATTGACTTATTGCGAGTCTTGCGTTCAGTCTCTTCAAGAATAGCAACTGGGTGCTCACGATAAGAGAGATCTTCTTGGAGCTCAATGTCCTCGAAGTTGATGGTGCGGCCAGGCGTCTTGAAGCACTTTCGAAGCTGAGAGACATGGAACACGTCATGAACATTTGCAGTTTGAAGGAAGCTCGAGTTGATAGGCGAGGTCGCCTCTCTTGCTGACAATCTTGAAAGGTCCCACGTATCTGGGGGCAAGCTTCCCTTTGAAACCGAAGCGACGAGTACCTTTCATAGGAGAGACGCGGAGGTAAACATGATCTCTGATCTCGAAAGCCAAATCACGGTGCTTACTATCATAGTAGCTCTTCTGGCGGGATTGGGCTGCTTTGAGGTTATCTCGAATGACTTTGCACATTTCCTCTGCCTTTGTGATTAAGTCATTTCCCAAAAGCTGACGTTCACCAGTTTCAGACTAGTTGAGAGGGGTACGGCACTTCCTGCCATACAGAATTTCAAATGGGGCCTTGCCCGAACTTTCTTGAAAATTGTTGTTGTAGGAGAATTCAGCATAAGGAAGACAATCCTCCCACTTCATGCCGAAGGAGATCACACAAGCCCTGAGTATATCTTCAAGAATCTGGTTGACACGCTCGACTTGACCGCTAGTTTGAGGATGGAAAGCTGTGCTGAAGCGGATGTTGGTGCCCATGGCCTTCTGAAAAGAATCCCAAAACTTGGATGTAAAGATGCTGCCACGGTCTGAAGAGATCACCTGAGGAATACCGTGCAGAGAGACAATCCGAGAGGTATAGAGTTCCGCCAAATGAGCTGCAGTGATTGACTCTTTGATAGGCAGAAAGTGAGCCACTTTAGTGAGTTTGTCGATGACAACGAATATAGCATCATTGCCACGCTTGGACTTTGGAAATCCAGTCACGAAGTCCATCTCAATGTGGTCAAACTTCCATTCTGGAATGGCAAGAGGTTGGAGGAGACCAGCTGGCCTTTGGTGTTCTGCCTTCACTCTTCTGCAGACATCACATTCATTCACGAATTGAGCAATCTCGCCCTTCATTCGAGTCCACCAATAAGCCTGCTTGAGGTCCTGATACATCTTCGTGCTCCCAGGGTGGATGGAGAGGAGAGAATTGTGAGCCTCGTTCATGATCACTTTACGGAGGTCACCTCTGGGTACAACAATACGATCCTCGAAGAAGAGAGTATCCTTGTCGTCAAGGCGGTAGCACTTGTACTTGGGCTGACTCTTGGCAATCCCAATCTTCACCTTTTTCACCATGGCATCAAGAAGCTGAGCTTGGCGAATCTGGTCTTCCAAGGTAGGAGAGACTTGAAGGTTGGCAAGGAAACCTTGAGGAACAATTTGTAGATTAAGTTTGCGGAAAGATTCACAAAGCTCGAGTTGATAAGGCTTAAGAATCAGACTGTTGCAATAAGCCTTTCTACTCAATGTGTCAGCAATCACATTGGCCTTGCCTGGAGTATACTCAATACTCGGATAATACTCTTGAATCATTTCGACCCATCGAGTTTGCCTGAGGTTGAGATTAGGCTGAGTGAAGATGTACTTGAGACTCTTGCGATCAGTGAAAATGTCCATCTTTCTTCCCAATAAGAGATGTCTCCAAGTCAAAAGAGCATGCACAACTGCCGCCAACTCGAGATCATGAGTGGGATAGTTCTTCTCATTGGGCTTTAACTGGCGAGATGTATAAGCAACAACTTTCTTCTCTTGCATCAATATTGTGCCAAGACCTTAGAGAGAGGCATCACAAAAGACCTCGTACGGCTTGGATTCATCAGGCGGAGTCAGAACTGGAGCAGTGATCAATTTCTCTTTCAAAGTGTTGAAAGCAATGTCACACTCTGGAGACCAAACGTACTTGACGTGCTTCTGGAGAAGATTAGATAGAGGCTTCGCGATCTTAGAAAAGTTTTCAACGAATCTTCGGCAATAGCTTGCGAGACCGAGGAAGCTACGGAGTTGCTTCACGTTCTGAGGAGGTTCCCAATTCACAATTGCAGACACCTTCTCAGGATTCACGGCAATGCCCTTGGCAGAGATGATATGACCAAGATAAAGAACCTCATCGAGCCAAAATTCACACTTGGAGAACTTGGCGTAGAACTGGTGTTCCCTCAACTTATCAAGCACCAAACGCAAATTCTTGGCATGATCTTCCTTGTTCTTCGAGAAAACCAGAATGTCATCGAGATAGACCAACACGAAGTCATTGGTGTAGGCGTTGAAGATGAAGTTCATCATGTGAGAGAAAGTTGGAGGAGCGTTGACGAGGCCAAAAGACATGACAGTGTATTCATATGAACCATAGATTGTCCTGAAAGCCGTCTTTGGAATATCTTGCTCACGGATTCGAATCTGGTGATAACCCCTACGGAGATCAAGCTTGGAGAATACTTGGGCACCTTTGAGTTGTTCGAACAGCTCGTTGATATTGGGAAGTGGGTATTTGTTCTTGATGGTCTTCTTGTTCAATGGGCGGTAATCAACACAAAGTGGGTCCGTTCCATCCTTCTTCTTCACAAAAAGAACACCACAACGCCATGGAGAAGAACTAGGCTGGATGAGACCCATTCTCTCTTGAATATCGAGTTGCTTCTTCAGCTCCTTCAACTCTTCTGGTCCGAGCTTGTAAGGACGCTTGCACACAGGTTCCGTGCCAGGCTCAAGATCAATAACGAATTCAACTGGCCGGTGCGGAGGCATTCCTGGAAGCTCTTCTGGAAAGACATCTTGATATTCGCAAACGACTGGAATTTGCGAGATAGCATCTAGTTCACCCTTCTCATTGAGAGAAAACAGACGGGTGGTATCATCACAAGTGGCGAAGACAATTACATCCTCAGACGAATTAGTCAATTGAATCTGTCTGGCTGCACAATCAAGCTGAGCCTTGTGCTTAGAAAGCCAGTCCATTCCGAGAATAAGATCAATATTCGAGTTGCCAAGAACCATTGGGGAAGAAAGAAACTTGTAGTCGCCCAAGGTGATAGTAACATCTGGCACCTCCAGACTTGCACTCAAACGTTTGCCAGGAGAAACGATATCCATTTGTTTACCCAAATGAGACGAAATGAACTCATGCTTGGTAAAAAATGGCTTTGACATGAAATAATGCGATGCACCAGTGTCAAAAAGAACTTTTGCGGGAATATCATTAACAGGAAGGTTACCCATAATGACATCTGATGAATCCTCTGCCTGAGCTGCATTCATCAAATTGACCTTGGCGTGCTTGGGGTTATGCTTGACCATAGCTGTACTTGCCGATCTCACAGGAGGAGGAGGAGGAAGACGCCTCTGGTTGAAACACTTGTTGGCATAGTGACCCTTCTGTTGGCACTTGTTGCATGTGACCTCTGAAAGCGGACGGTGATACGGAGCACTCGATCTTGGAGCTTGAGACAAAGTCTTGTTCTGAAAGCCAGGGTTGGGTGGGTGGGAAGAACCACTGCCACCTTTGCTCTTCTGCTGATACGGCTGACGGAACGGAAGAGGAGGAAGCCAATACTTCTGCTGCTTGGCCACTTGAGTAGAGGAAGAAGGAGTAACATCTCTAACTCGCTTCTTGGAAGCATCACACCTCAGTTGAGCGGCCTCTTGCTTCAATGCCATGTTGTAGAACTCATCGTATCTCAAGGGCTCAAAGAGAACAAGAGCTAGCTGAATTTCTTCTCTGAGACCACCCCTGAACTGGTATATTATGCTCTTCTCATAAGGTACGTCCTGCTTAGCAAAGCGGGCGAGCTTCTGGAACAACTTGTTGTAGTCATAGACAGACAAAGAGCCTTGCTTCAGGTTGCGGAATTCCTCACGCTTGCTTTCAACCACGCTCTGAGGAATATGATGAGCTCTGAAATCTTGACAGAATTCATCCCAAGTGATAACACGTCCACCTCTGGAATCCTTGTACTGCTGGAACCATTCTGCAGCTTGATCTTTGAGTTGGAAAGAAGCAAACTTGACGAAGTCCTCAGGCCTGACGTTACTGCACTCGAAATGCTTGCACAGATCCACAAGCCAATCGTCAGCATCAGTTGCCTCAACACAATTGCTGAAAGTCTTTGGCCCATTAGCAAGGAACTGGTTGAGTGTAGCAAAATGATTTTGATTGTTGCCTTGGTTCCCTTGGTTGCCTTGATTGCGCTCTTGAAGAATTTGCATGATCAACTGTGTGTTTGCATTGGTTGCGGCCATCACATCTTGCCATGCCTCCGGAGGAGGTGGAGGTGGTGGCGGATCAGGATTTGGAGTCGTGCGCGTTGGAGGAGCCATCCTGAAGAGGTTGACATCCATTAGCACATTGATAGACAAAAGAAGCTGAATCCAACGGAATGAAAATTGCAACATATAGTCTTCACATCCGAACAGAATGAACGAATGCATTCCACTTGAAATGGTCACATATCCATAAATTGAGAAGCCACTTAGAATTAAGGTAGAGAAATAAATCAACAAGGTACGGATCAAGAACGAATAATCGGTAAGAAATCCCAATCTCAAACCAATATCCGTGGAAGAAGAACTAGAGCTACTAGAATTCCCACCTATGAAACTCCCGAACCTTTCCGGTTATGCAATCAGGTGTTGGGGATACAGGGGAAGCATAATATCTCACCCAAATCTAGCAAATCCTGCATCCAGCTGTATCCATCCTTCAACACATAACTGAGAAAAACTTCGGAAACCATCTACCTCAACCTTCGAAAAGCATCCGTTATACAAGTTATGGCGATACTCCCAAACTCCCGCCCCAGTACTGGGTGGCGTCAAGGTTATCTCACCAACGAACTGCATAAAAGAGATTTTCGATGTCGGCGTACTAAACTCAGGTATTCCAGAACTGCAACGATAAAATTATGACGACAACACCTCAGAGCTCAACTCCCCGGGACACTTCCACAAAACCCCTAATAGGAGGCACCAAGACAATGTTCTCGTCATAAAACCATCGGAACGATTTCAAGATACCCGCGTGATCCTAAAAAAAATTGTGAAATTTGAGAAGAGAAGAGTCAAAACTCTAGGTCAGGATGCCTTACCAGAGCGATGAGGAGACTGGAAAGTAAAAAGAATTCCTAAACTCTCCGGTATATAATTCCTAAATGACTCAAAACATTTTTCTAGACACAACTCGGCTGCTAAAACGATCAAGCAATGGGGCTCCTAAGGTCGGGGAAGGCTCTGATACCAACTTGTCACACCCTCGATGCGACTATAGCTCCCACGTGTCGAGGCACGACTTAGAGACATAATCGCATTGAAGGCATATGTCGCAAGTTAGGCAATCTTCACAACATCCCATGTAATATAGATAATAAAAGGGGAGATAACATAGTTGGCTTACACTCGCCACGTCAATCAAGTACATAAATAACATTACATCATCTAAACACTCATGGCCCGACTATGGCGCCAACATAAAAGATAACCCAACATGCGACACGGTCCCAATCACCCCCAACCGGGCACCACTACTGGTCATCAGGAAAGAAAACATAGTAACGTTGAGAGTCCTCGTCGAACTCCCACTTGAGCTCGAGCGCGTCACCTAGAGCGGAATCATCAGGCCCTGCATCTGGTGTAATAGTAATTTGTAAGCCACAAGGACTCAGCAATCTCGCACCCTCGCGATCAAGACTATTTAAGCTTATAGGCAAGGCAAGGTAAATATGTGGAGATGCAGCAAGCGATTAGCAAATATGGTGGCTATCCTATTCGCAAAAGAGAGCGAGAAGAGGAGGCAAAGCGTGAGCGAGAAACTAGAGAACAACCTGCGCAAGCATTACTCCAACACCGTGTCCACTTCCCGGACTCCGCCAAGAAGAGGCCATCATGGCAACACACTCAGTTGATTCATTTTAATTAAATTAAGGTTCAAGTTATCTACAACCGGGCATTAACAAATTCCCATCTGCCCATAACCGCGGGCACGGCTTTCGAAAGTTCAAATCCCTGCAGGGGAGTCCCAACTTAGCCCATGATAAGCTCTCACGGTCAATGAAGGAATAGACCTCCTCCCAAGACGTTCCGATCAGACTCGGTATCTTGGTTCTTCAAGACACTTCGACAGGTTAAAACAAGACCAGCAACACCGCCCGAATGTGCCGACAAATCCCGATAGGAGCTGCACATATCTCGTTCTCAGGGCACACTCAGATTGGTCAAGCTACGAGTAAAACCAACCCTCGAGTTTCCCCGAGGTGGCCCCGCAGGCTGCCTGGTTCGGACCAGCACTCAGAGGAGCACTGGCCCGGGGGGTTTAAAATAAGATGACCCTCGGGCTCCAGAAACCCAAGGTAAAAGAGGCTAGGTGGCAAATGGTAAAACCAAGGTTGGGCATTGCTGGAAAAGCTTTAATCAAGGCGAACTATCAAGGGGTTCCCATTATAACCCAACCGCGTAAGGAACGCAAAATCCGGGAACATAACACCGATATGACGAAAACTAGGGTGGCAAGAGTGGAACAAAACACTAGGCGAGAGGCCGAGCCTTCCACCCTTTTCCAAGTATATAGATGCATTAAGATAACATGGCAATATAATGGTATCCCAACAAGTAAATAAATGTTCCAACAAGGAACAACCTTCAATCTTCACCTGCAACTAGCAACGCTATAAGAGGGGCTGAGCAAAGCGGTAACATAGCCAATCAACGGTTTGCTAGGACATGGTGGGTTAGAGGTTTGACATGGCAATTTGGGAGGCTTGAAAGCAAGTGGTAGGCATCGTAGCATTGGCATAGCAAAAGAGCGAGCAATCTAGCAAAGCAAAGATAGTTGTGATTTCGAGGGTATGATCATCTTGCCTGCACAGTTGTCAGAGTTGACTGGATCCTCGAAAGCAAACTCAACGGGCTCCTCGTTAGCAAACTCGTCTCCCGGCTCTACCCATACAAGACAAACAAGCAACAAGGACACAATCAACCACGTGCAAGGAACGAACAAAATGATGCAAAGATGGTATGCTATGCGGGATGCAATGCGGGATGCAATACGCAAGAT
Organism: Triticum aestivum; assembly: GCF_018294505.1. Taxonomy (NCBI): domain Eukaryota; kingdom Viridiplantae; phylum Streptophyta; class Magnoliopsida; order Poales; family Poaceae; genus Triticum; species Triticum aestivum. The sequence continues at coordinate 454,046,657 of NC_057794.1, forward strand.
TGACAAGGAACGCATGATCCTGGCCTCAACTTGGGAAACCAAGTGTGCCACTGGAAAGATGAGATGAAATCGCTTAAAAACGATACAACGAACACCGGAATCAGAGTTACGGTTTGGAAATGGCAAGCGATTCAAATATGACCATGGTCTGCGATTTACAGCAAGTTGCCATCTAAATGCAATGAGATGAACGAGCTACAACACCCAAACATGACAACAAAATACATGGAAGGGATGCATTCAAGATGCTTAACAAAAGTCTAGCACTGAGCTACGGCCAAATCATCCATTAATAGGTTCAAACAAGCATGGCAAAAATGCATATGGCAAACAGATTTCAGACTTAGTGAAATTAACACTTGTCTGGAATTTCAGATCAGGTAGCACTCTTCGGAGCAACAAAACTACATGCCACAGGACCTGAACATGGCAAAGTAAAGCATGGCATGGAGCTACTCAAAGAGCTTAACAAAAGTCCCTTAGTGACCTTGAGCCAAAAGGGATCAGAAAATACAATTGCAAGCATGTGAACATGGCAAAAACATAATCAGTTGTCAGACTTGGTGAAAACTGGAGCATGCTGAAAACAGATATCAAGTAGGCATGTTTACGAGCTCGATGCACTCACTACGGAGCAAGTCATGATAATCTAAGCATACATTCATCAAGAATACACAAAATTCAAGCTAGACATGGCAAGAACAATAGCATAACATGCACGGATCAACTACAACATCATCGGCAAAATCGCTAACAAGTAGACAGTCTGCCCAGATTCACAAAGTAGCAAAAGTAGAGCTCGATTGACTCAAGCTAGGGTGCTCCATAATTGCAAACAAAGGCATGGATGGATAGAGCACTACAAGAATAACAAAACATCCTTACTGATCATCCTCAAAAGAGGCACGGATCACTAGGAAACAACATGAACATATGACCATATGAGATAAACAGCTCAAGGACGTAGTGGAAATGCTAAGTCCCTGAAATCAGCTTACCAAGTGCCTCACTTTGCAAGCTTGTGCTAGTCACCACACACATCACAAAATATATGGGTTGCACCTCTGGAAAGATGATAAAACCCTTAAAAAACATATGTAGAACTCATGGACATATCATGCACACAATAATCATGGCAAAAATGACAAATATCTAAACGGAGTAGCAGATCTGGCAATTATCTCAAGTAGCACTCTTCTAACAGCATTTCGGGCATCAAGATGAACTCAAATGAAAATGATGCAATGGAATGAAATGATGTGCTCTCTGAGGTAAACATTTTGATATGCTACACGCCCAAAACGGATCTACGGAAGCAAAGTTATGGCACGATGAACATGGGCACTTGAAACTGAAAAAAAACACGGGGACTTAGTAGAATTTCGACCTCCGGATCTAGGGTTTGACCCGGGCACGCAAAACGAGGCGGTGGCGCTGCTCGCCGGAGATGACGAAGACGGCGGCCGGCGAGGTCGGGGTCGCCGGATCCGGTCGCTCCTTGACCGGATCTGGCCGGAGGAGGGAGGCGCCGGCGGGGGCGGCGCGCTGCGGCGGTTTGCGCGGCG